>NC_056725.1:1280471047-1280673547 GCF_019279795.1 Protopterus annectens
CAAAAAATTATATTTTTTTTTGGTCCATTTTTGCACAAAAATGTCCACTGGACACATGTAATCTTGGTCTAATTGGCTTCACAACACATTATTGTTGCCCTCCCCTCTCTCAGGGTTTGAGTGTCCAAATATACCCCCAAATTCAGTATATATGCACAGCTGTTGCTGTAGAAGAAATGGACAGCTATGGACCTTCCTACCCCGTCCTGCACATCCCTAGCTACTTTCCTATTGTTTTCCCTTGCATGCCCCTTTTTCACCACTTTCCTTTTACCCCTTTTCCTTTTCTTTTAAAGAAATTAGCACAGGGTAAGGAGTAAGCTATTTAAGAGTAGTAAGCAGGATTAAGCCTGTTTGCATGGTGCTAAGCATTGCTACACAGATTAAGCACTTTTAAGGCTGTCTTAAGCATATATACTGGAAATTAGCATTGCTTATGATGCTAACCCTCAAACCCATTTACAACTGCTTAAAAGTGCCTTAACTTGTATCCAACACCCCTTGTTCTGGCAACAAAATATCAGCCCTTGAAGTCTTGAACCCAATACATCACATAGCCACAGCAATATACCACTAGCCATCTGAAGAGATATGTCTGATGTTTTTAAAATCAGCAGCACAGTAATAAGTAAAATGTTATATATATATATATATATATATATTATATATATAAATAATAATACAAAAATATATATATAAAATATAATATATAAAAAATATAAAATTAATATATATATATATAATAATATATATAATATATAAAATATATATAATATATATATATATATATATATATATATATATATATATATATAATATATACATATATAATATAAAGTAAAGAAAATTTTTTCAACATTAACCCTTATCAAAAATTTGGAACATAATTGTAAAAGGGGGAAGGGCCCAAAAGGGACGGAATTCCCTCATCCTTTTCACAGCAGAACTGTTTGCCGGCAACCCAAAATAATTAAGGTGAAAGGGGCCTGGACCCACCCTTTTAAATATGTAAAGCATTGAACATGACCTAAAAAATTGGATGATAAACAACAGTTAGGCAGGCACCAAACAGAGGGAAAGAGTCTAGATAAAAGATAATACATGTATATTGGGGACATATTGTAAACAAATTTACATTTTACCATGACCCATTATATCAAAGAACACATTGGCCATTATTAAAGATTTATATTGGAAAAAGGACTTCCATTAAATCTAAAAATTGGCATTAAAAGGGAACATAAAAGCAAACGAGAAGTGTTATAAACCCAAATACAACAAAAAGGGTTTAACGGGGAAATGCAAAAATTTTTTATTAAAAGTTATAGAAAAAAAAAAAAATTTTTTTAAACAGAATTTAAAAAGGA
The DNA here is from genome assembly GCF_019279795.1 of Protopterus annectens. Classification (NCBI taxonomy): domain Eukaryota; kingdom Metazoa; phylum Chordata; order Ceratodontiformes; family Protopteridae; genus Protopterus; species Protopterus annectens. Next base: position 1,280,472,415 of record NC_056725.1, read on the forward strand.
AAAAAGGGGTTTTGAAAACTTAAATTTTTTTAAAATTTTCGGTTTAAATAAAAAAGTTTTTTTTATTTTTTTTTTTTTAAATTTTTTTTTTTCCCCCAAAAAATTTTAAATTTTAAAAAAAAACCAAAAAATTTAAATTTTTTTTAAGAAGTTTTGGACAATTCTAGTGTAAAACTTGATAAGAATTTGGGGGAGGTTAAACAGATAAATGGTAAAAATTTATTGGATTAAAAATGAAAGGTTAATAATAGGGAAATGAACCAAAATGGGGAGGTTATACTTTTCCATTTATACAGTTAGGATAGGTAACTAGAGAACCAAGAAAGTGTATTGTGAGAGAGTTGGTTGAGGTTAGCAAGGTGGCTAAGGAGATGAGTATGGGAGACAGTGTGAAAGCCTTTGAGAGGTCTAGTAGAACCATTGAAACTATTTTACCAGTATTATGGCACGGTTGACTGTATCTAGGAATGAGAGTAGAGCAGTTATAGTGCTATGGCCAGGCGGAAACCACATGTTGGGTGTGGGAGATGAGTTGGTTATTGATAAGGAAGGGCATTAACTGAATGTGAATGCATTTTTCCAGGATTTTTGATATTGGGGAGAGGATGGCTATGGGGCGAAAGTTTGAGGTATTATTGTTTTTACCGCCTTTGCGGAGAGGATGTATAAAGGCAGAACGCCACAGCTTGGGGACATAAGATTCCATTATGGATCTGTTGATTAGGATACTAATGGGAAGGGCGATTCCATCTGCAGCAATTTGTAAGAATTTGGATGAAATATTATCTGGACCATTAGAGCAAGGTTACAGTTTGCTGAAAAGTTTTTTTATATATGAGGTGGAGAAGGTGGTGGGAGAGTTGGGTTTAGAGGCTGGTTTAAGTTCAAAGGTGGTGTGAGGGTTGGGTTTAGAGGCAGGGGTAGAGTGACTGAGCTGTGTGGATGGGTTAATTTGAAATGTCTTATTTAGTTCAGCTATACAGTTAATAAAGAAGGAGTTGAATAGAGTTGAAAAGAGTGGCAATTTCTGGATCAGACTTGGTAGTGTCAGGGCAAGGATTATTTTAGTGCCTGGGTTGAGGAGTGAATTAATGGACTTCCAGAATAGTTTAGGGTTTTTGGAGTGGTTGGCTTGGAGTTTCATATAGTAGGATTGTTTGTCTTTGGATATTTGTTTTTTGTGAGGTTGCGGAGCTGCTTGTATTGAATAAGCGTCTCTGGATGTTTATTGTGCTGAGAACGTTTCCAGCATTTGTCTCATTGTCGCATGAGTTTTTTGGTTTCCCTAGTTAGCCATGGGGCAGATTTGGATTTGATTCTTATAGTTCGGGGTGGAGCTTGGGAATTAAGTACATTTAGGAAAGTAGAGTTAAAGGATTCAATGGCTCTGTCAAGAGGAAGAGTTTTTAGATTCTTCCAGTTAGTTTGTTTGAGGGTATTGGAGAAAGTGAGGGCGTTGAAGTTAGTTAGGTTATGTGTATGCAGCTATTGGTGCTGGAGATGGGGAGACTGAGTAGCTCGGTCGATGAAGGCAGGTAGGTGGTCACTAAAGGAATCGGGAAGGATGCCCGAGTCTAAGATGTTATTAGGGTGGGTAGCTAGGATCCAGTCCAGTGTAGATCCTGGAGGGTTGATTTTGTTGGGTCTAGTGATAGAGTTAGTTAATTGAGTAAAGTTGAAGATATGGCTGGGTTTAGGTTATTAATTTTGTTCCAATCTATGTTCACATCTCCTAAAATGTAGGTTTCTAGGTTAATGTTAGTTGAGGCCCATTTGAGGATTTCTTCAAGGGTGGTAGTATTGTTACCTGGGGAAATATAAAGGGATATGAAGCAGATACTTTTGTGAATATTCATTTGTAGTAAACCTATTACTAGTTCAGTATTGTAGAACTGGGGAATGGGGTTTGGGTATGGAATAATGGGGAGTAGATTAGAGAATATCAAGGCTACTTCTCCACCTTTTCTGTTTAGGCGGTCAGATCTAAGGGCTTGAAAGCCAGGGGGTAGGATTTCTGAGTCAGAGATGGTAGGTTTTAGCCAAGTCTCAGAGATGGCTACAATGTCAGGAAGGTTGTGGTGAAGCCAGGCATGGAAAAGGGTTGTTTTATTTCTTAGGCTTTGGGCATTGAGAGTGATTATTTTAGGCTTTTAAGGTTAGTGGTATTGTTACTTTGTATGGAATGAGGTTATTAGTGGTGCTAGGTCCGGGGTTTGGATGGATATCACCAGATAGAATTAGGTGGATGAAGATGGGAGATAGTAGGAAATGTAGTTTGCTTTTTGACTGTTGAGGACAATAGATTAGAGCTTTGTGGAAGTTCAAGTTGGTGGAGCTGGGTAAGATCTTTGGATTAAAGTAGTGGAGTACATTGGTCTGTAGTAGTGAGGGAGATATGTTATGGTAGTGAGTTGTGGTAGGGGTGAAAATTGGAATGGGAGTTGAGAGGTGGGAGAGAAAATAGGGGGGAAGATGAGAGGAATAATATGAGGTAGTATGGTGCAATGGGATTAGAATTAAGAGGGTGATGAAAGGGAATTGTAGAGTTAGAAGGTATGGAGAATGCATAATGTAAAGGATTAAGATTGTAAGATAGAGAAGTAAGGGATGTATAGTATAGGTAGGGTAAAGACAGATAGAAATCAGTGGGTGTCGGTTTTAGTAAAGTGTGAGTGGGGAGTGGCTTTTAATTGATGGGAGGATAAGAGGAGCTATGTGTGGGGTGTGGTCTTTAAGTGATGGGAGGTAAAGAGAAGGGTGAGAAGGCCAGTAATTGGTCTGTTGGAAAATGGGAGGAGTTTAATGCAAAGATAAAAGTGTGAGTAGTGGGGGTGTGTGGGAATTGGGGGTAGGGTAGGGGAGTGGAGTGAGCCTAACGGAGCGCGGCAGAGACAAGTGAGTGGAACAGTTCAGGATGAACAATCAGTGGATTGCTGATAGCTCAGGGTAAGTGAAAGAGCAGATGACTAGAGAATAGTAAATGTAAAGTGGTAATGTTTAGAGGAGAAAAGTGGTATTAACTGAAGAGCAGAAGGCATGTGAAGGAAAGATAGGAGCTGGGTATAAGTTGCAGGGAGTAAAGATGTAATTTATAGGATGGCAGTATGGACTAATGGTTGGGACTAAATGAGAGCGCCACCTAGTGGACAGGCAGGAGTAAATATCTGGGAAAGGCTGGTCAGGGACTAGATACTAACTATGAGTCAGCTAATGGAGGCAACAATAGAGGGACTAAGGGTCTATAATCTAGCTATTGGATACAGAGGAGGGTATGGCTGCTGGCATTCCTGGCTAGAAGCTAACAATTACAGTCTACAAGACATATAAATTATTAAATGTCAGCTTTTCTGCCAGTATCAGGAGAACACATACTTTTCTTCCTTTCTTGGAATAGCACAGGGATAAGACAGCAGGTGATGTGGAAGGGTCCTTATATTCCAGATAGTCAATTTCTCAACCTCAAGTGGAAGGGAGGCAAGCTGGTGAGCTGGGAATAATTAGGGAACAAGACTAAAATAGTGGAGAGGAAAAGAAAATAATGTCCTTATTAAGTTAGTACAGTCAGTATTACTAAGCATTTATAGTGATTAATAAATTCATCCAACATAGCTAGAAATGCAGTATTAATAAGTTCATACAACAAAGCTAGAAATACAGCATTAATAAATTAATCCAGCATACAGCATTAATAAATTCTTCAAACATAGCTAGAAATATTTCAGGAAGAAGTAGAATCAAAGCAGCATTGGTACAGTCAGTCAGCAAAGCAAGAAGCCAGGGGAACAGTTCAGTTCCATGCAAGGTAGACCTGTATATTGCTTTGGTATATTTTACAATTCAATACACTGCTTAGGATCTCACAAGGTAAAAAACAGACTCAGGAACACTGTGCTTTAGGGTATATAAATAGAAAAAATAAAATAGAAATCATAGTGTAAATACAAACATTGCAGATGCCCTAATGAATAGTACAAGAGATATGTTCAACTCTTTAATATAATGGCTATGCTCTGTATACAGTATGAAGAACAAACACAAGCTTTAGGCAAATGTGCTAGTATAAAAATAATTGATAAGTGATATCAGTAGAGAAGCATTAGAATGTGTTGTCACAGTCATAGTTATTCAGCATTGATGCTGCTGTAGGCTACAAGCAGTCGCTATGTTGCAGTACCTTCCCGAGTATTGATACCTATTAAGCATTTAGTTAAACCAAAAGCAGTGTATTTACTGAAGGAGTAAATAATCAAAATATACCATAAGCGCTTATTTTTATAAAGGTTCCGCGCATAGAGTGACCACCATAGTTGTGGAACAACTTGTTGTATTGGCGTTTACTTGTCTAGAGGAGCTAGAGATATTAGCGTCTCAGCGCTTACGCACTCGCTAATAATAAAGAGCACATAGATGAAATAAAATAAAATAAGCATTATCACTGGCGTTTACTTGCATGGATGAGTAAATTATATTAGCATGTCAGCGCTTACGCGCTCGCTGGGACTGTTTTATTGATTTGAAAGTTATCGACTAAACTATGTAGAGGCAAACTCTTGGGGTTGCCTAAGGACGCCTGTATCAGCTCCACGTGGTAAACGCTCAAGCAGATAGTGCATTTTACAGCAGTTCTATTGCTGGCATTTACTTGCATGGATGAGTAAATATATATATATATATAAGTATATATATATATATATATATATATATATATATATATATATATATATGCATACATACATATATTATATATATATATATATATATATATATATATATATATATATAAAGGTGAATAAATATATACATCTATATATAAATATATGTATACATAAATATACAGAAATATATGACAGCTACAAAGACATGCAATCAGAGGGTCATGCTGCTGCTTACTGGAAATATTCCTTTAAATAGGGAACAATGACATCTGTGCTGTAACAGAGACCTGGTTAAAGGCAACAGGAAGCACTTCTGCAGTACCAGCCTATAATTAATTCCACAACTTTTGGCTGCAGAACGTGGACTGAAGCTCCAAAGGTGGTGGCATTTTCATATTCATAAAGGATGCACACACCTCCAGAGTGGTAGACAAACATTATGCATTACAGATCCTGCAGGTGTAGCTGACACTTGGTAAGATGGTGGTTCAGGTTGTAGCCTGCTATAGGTCCCCATACATATCCCAAAACTCACACTCCATGTCCATAAACACCCTGGAGAATATTGGTGTCCAACCTAACACTATCATACTGGTTGACTTCAACTACCCCACCATTAACTGGGCAAGCTGCTCATGTACCAATGTACATGCCAATCACATCGACCTGTTCCTTCCTAACATGGGTGACTGCTGCTGTACACCAATAGTCAACTCCTCCCTTGTTATATCTGATCACAAAGTAATCACCTTTGGAAATCCACAACCCTCCTACCCCCCCCCCCCCCCGCACAGGTAACCACCATGAAAAGCCTTTCCAAAGCTAACTATGGCCTCATAAAATCAGAGGTGGCTAACCTCATGGCAGCCATGCAAATGGAGACAAGTTGCATGACAGCTGAATCAAACAACAATGCACTATGAACAACAATGCAGGGATACCACCTTACCCAATACAACCAGGACCCTCACCTCCAAAAAAATGAAGCTGATCTGGTGGTCCCCTGCCATAAAGAAACTGTACAACAGAAAGAGGGAACTGATGTGGAATAAGGTGAAGTCCCAAGACAGGAAATAAACCCTTATCAGCCTCAATGAATAGTTGAGATCCCTCATTAAATACTACAAAGTTAGCTGTGAGAACAGAATTGGAACACATAGTAAAGGCAACCAGAAGGCCTCATACATTTATGTGAAGAATCTCCATGGCAATACTGAGATTTGTTCTGAGCTACTAGACAATGGTACCTCCCAGACTGAGCCAACAAATAATGTCAATATACTGGCTGGCATCTTGAGTGCAAACATTACCCCTCACTCCCCCCCAAAGGACCAATCACAATACCAATACACTGCCAGGCACCCAGTATTACTGAAGCACAGGTTAAAACACCACTGTCCAAGGCCAAGAATACAGCTTCTATGAGACCTGAGAATATCCCTGCCTGTGTTCTGCATGAACTACACAGTGAACTAGCACCTTACCTGTGTGCCCTGTTCAAGCACAGCCTCACCTCAGGCTTTGTCCCTACTGAATTGTACACTGCTACAGTCACCCCTCTCCACAAGTGAGGTGTAACTACAGATCCTGGGAAATTCCGCCCCAACTGCCTGACAAGTCAGTTGCAAAGCTATGGACTGCATCATCATGCACCTAATAAACAGGGATATGGGAAGCTGCAGACTCAGGATCACACACAGTTTACCTTTGTGAAGGGTAGGTAATACCTGCTCATTCAACCTGGTCAGCTTCTTGGCGTCATTCACCTGAGCTGTGGATGAAGGCAAGGTGACACACACAGTCTACTTTGATCTGGCCAAAGCCTTTGATAACATTCCCCATTCACTAAGCTCGGCATCAACCCCTATATCACTAGGTGGGAACAGAGGCACAAACACAGGGGTAGACTGGACATACTGCTGTCATACATTGAGACAGTTGCAGATGTCACTGGGTTTGTTGCAACATCCTTTGTGATGAATATGACGTTGGTAATACCAACAGAGGTGAGTATTTATTGACTGTATTCTCCAGACTCCACAACTGATTTACCAAGGACACCAACTGTCTGGTGAACACACAAAACATAACAGGCAGACATGTGGCCAGTCTGTGGACAGCGTGCCAGTGGAGAGGTATGTCAGAGACATATCACCATGAGTCGTGATGTCACACACTAAATGCATGTCCACGCAAACCCTGTCAATCTATCAATCCACCTTGTGTACAACAGCACTGATGACATAGACTCTGTTCACAAATCTGGGGATATGTCCCCCATGTTGATTGGCTGTCTCCACATGTCCTGTCCTGTGACATATTGCCACCCACTGTATGTAAATCTATAGGCCACCACCTCTGTAATGTCCCTCACACAGGCAAGGAAATGAGGCAAGGTGCACATTAAGGAATGTCCCATATGTCGGAACTAGCAGCAGTGTCCAAGCCCATAGCACAATACAATGTCGGCAACTACATACTGGTATGGCAGTAGCAATACCTGACATCTGCACATCTGTACAGAGGACATACATAAAGTAGATAGGCAACAGGCTATACATTAGGATGAATGATTTGAAAGATACATGTCTGAAAATGAAAGGTATGTCATTACTACATGACAGCAGCCCTCAATGACATGTCCAAAAAACATAGTAGTCTACAGTTAAAATCAACATATCAGATCAATATCCAATAGGAGATATATATAAACATACAGCTCAAACACCAAGAACAAGATACTCAGTACTCAGAGTCCAGCTTTGCATGCAGGGGTGTATGGTTCCAGTATTACAATCTGCAATCTACTCTTACTTGAAAAAGCACTGTTAAAAGTACTAACATAGTGATAAAATATGTGTTAAATAATTTCTGTCAACCAGTGCACTGTAGCTGGTGTAACATGCAAGTGTGACTGCATATAACCTAGGAACTGCACATGTATGAAACAAATCCAAAGAGAAAAGACTGTGATACTACCCATGTATACCCAGGTGTCCCATACAGTATACTCACACCCCTTGCTACTGTAATGACAGTACATAGAAGCATGTTATGTACAGGAAATGAAATACATTTATTAAAGATGTCATTACTCTGCTATTTTATCAGACTGGAATGTGATCACTGGTTACCAGGGCTAAGCTATTCTTAGCAGGTTTCAGCATTGCTTAAATGTAAATACTAAGCAGATTTGTGCACTGGTAAGCAAAGCCTAAATGGTGTAAGCGCCTACTTGTTTAACTGTATGTTAGCACCACTTACCATCACGCAAACCCATGCAAACATGCTAAAATCTGCTTAAAACATACTTAACCACTCTGTATCCAACAGTCCTTGTTCTGCCTAGCTACAAAATAAACAGTCCTTGCATGACTTGAACCCAGGACCCTGCACTCCATAGCCTATGCAATTTACCAGTAAGCCACCTCAGCTGTATTCCTTGAGGATGTTTTCTCAAACATACCCTTCTTTACACCCAGTTTACAATAGGGAAGAGACAAGTGTGCAATTAGTAAGGATTGGTATCTATAAATATATATATATATGAATAGAAACATACATAGAGAGAGAGTGAGATATGTTGGGAGATCCTTATATGTGTACAACAATATGTAGATTTATTACCAATAAATACTGAGATGTACACACACACACACACACACACACACACATATGTATATATATATATATATATATATATATATATATATATATATATATATATATATATATATATATAGGTCCCCTTCACATGATCTGCCTTTCACAAAGTTGACTTTCATATGGCCAAGACCATATGATCGACTATCGAAAAGCCGACCATGGGGAACCACTATCTCCGTATAGTGTGGAATGGGAAAATTTCCATCTTCCAGACTGTAGTGCGATCTCGGAGTTGGTATAGTTAAGTTACGGGGGATGTGGGGGGCGGAGCCCCCCACAGGGGTGCAGGGGGGGTTGCTCCCTTCTAACAGTTTTAAGGTAAGTGTTTGTTGTGTTTTTTGTGTTTATTTTACATGGTTGACTTTCTGAAAGTTAATCATATGGTCTCGGCCATATGAAAGTCAACCATGTAAAGTAGATATATATATATATATATATATATACACATATATACATATATATACATATATATATATATATATATATATATATATATATATATATACATATATACATATATATATATATATATATATATATATATATATAGAAACATATATGTAGGTATATATACACATATATACATACGTATATATACTTACAAATATATATATATATATATATATATATATATATATATATATATATATATATATATATATATAGGGTCTATGTTATAACAGTGAACGATCAAAAGATCGAACGCTGTTACATCGACCAAAAAAGAACGAAAACAAAAAAGAGCAAACAGCCAGAACAGCAAATTTTTTTCCCAGGGAAAAATTCACTGTTCCCAAAAAATAAAAAATAAAAAAATAAAAAAAAACACACTAAACACTATTTTAAGTGAGGGGCTTTGCTCCACCCCCCCCCCCACCTAAATATACCAACTCGGAGATCACACTACAGTGTCTAAAATGGCAAAGTGATGGAAGCGGCCAAGTGACTTCTTTCCCAGGGAAAGAATTTGCTTAAAAGCCGCTTCGTCATTTTGCATTTTCGGCACTTACAGTTCGACGAAGATGCAGTCGACATAATGCATCTTCGTTCTTCTGACAGGATCCCTACAGATATATATATATATATATATATATATATATACATGTATATATACATATATAGATATACATACAAACATACATGCATATACAGATATATATATATATATATATATATATATATATATATAAAACTGGGGCAGCATGCACAGTCGCATACAAAAGCAGCTAGGACACTCACATCTGCCCAAATAAATAAGTGAACAGTACACTGCTATAAAATCATGATAGGCCATACACAATGGCCAGACATACAACAACCTCTTAGCAAAACAAAACAAAATGTCTGAACATAGCAAAGAAAAATACAGGCATCCAGTAATTTACACATGTTTATTATATGAGACACTTGTCTTTGGTGATGTCAACATTGATTGGTCCAAACTCACAACTGACTCCCCCCAACTCAGTATCCACCTACACGGCTTCCACCAACTTATAACATCTCCCACTCGCTTCCATAAAAATTCCACTTCCAGCTCCATCATAGACTGGATCCTTACCAATTCCCCCCACCAATACCACAATCCCACCACCTTACCTGACTCCCTCAGTGATCATCTCCCTACCACCATCTTAAGACACTACTCCCATATTCCTAAACCCCACCTTATCAAAGACTGTTGAAAACTATCGACTTTCAATTCACACCAATTTAACTCCATTCTCCGCAACATAGATTGTCCATCCTAAAACACCTCCCCCTAAACTATGCTGTAAGCACTTTCAACAGCATCTTCATGAATACTCTAAACTCCTTAGCTCCCTCTAGGAAGATCAGAGTAAAAGCAAACCATGCTCCCTGGCTCTCCAAAGAGACTAGGTCCCTTATGAAACAAACAGATCATGCTTGGAAAACCTGGACTAAAACTAAACAACCACCTTTTCTTCAAAAATACAGACAACTGAGGAACCTTGCAAAAAACATACAACTAATGACAAAAAGTTATACTATAGCTCTGCTCAGCTTAACAATAAATCCAATCCTCGAAAATTTTGGTCAACTCTCAACAACATCCTCTATCCTGGAAAGCCCTCTAATCCCGCCCCATACCCTAACTCTTCCTCTCAGGAAACAGCTACTCTCCTGAATAAACACTTTATCTCTTCCATCCAAAATCTGGTAACCTCTAAGCCAAACTCTACTTCGACACCCACCTCTCCAAGTCCCACTAACACAACTTTGTTTTCTTTTGAGCCAGTTCCCATTACTTACATCAAATCTCTACTACTCAAGCTAAAACCTTGCTCTCCTTCCACTGACATTCTATCGCCTACATTCCTCAAACTTGCTGCTGACTCAATTGCCAATCCTATATCTATACTAATTAATTGATCTATTCTGGAATCAACTGTCCCCATCCTTTGGAAATCTTTCTTCACTATCCCTCTTCATAAAGGTGGAAACTCCACTGACCCCTCAAACTACCGACCCATTGCCATTCTGTCCCCCCTCTCCAAGATATTAGAAAAATGTATTCACTCACAGCTTCTCAATCACCTCCTCACACAGCACTTACTTACCCCTACCCACCATGGATTTTGTCCTCACCACAGCACCACCACTGCCCTCCTGTCCTTCACTCATATCATTGCAGAGGCCCTAGACAACAATAAACTCATTTCCTGTCTCTTCCTAGATCTCTCCAAAGCCTTTGATACTGTCTCTCATCATCTACTACTATCCAAACTCACAAATCTCCACCTATCCCCCTCCACACTTGCCTGGTTTAATAGTTACCTATCTGGCAGGGAACAATCTGTCAAATGGCTCTCATCCTCCTCACCTTTCCTTCCCATCTCCATTGGTGTTCCCCAAGGCTCCATCTTGGGACCCCTTTTGTTTAACATCTTCACCAATGATCTTTACACATCATGCAAAGAATCCTCCCTTATTCAGTATGCCGACAACTCCACACTTATATCCATCTCAAATAACATTCCTGAACTACACTCCCTGACCCAACAGGCCCTACTATCCACTGAACAATGGCTCTCTCACAACCTATTGATCCTAAATCCCAAAAAAACCAAACTCCTACTTTTCCTTCCCTGTTCTCTTTCTCATCACAAAGCCTCCTTTTTTATTACATCTTCTAACAATACAAACATCCAACCTGACATCCACACAAAACTCCTAGGGGTCATTATCGATGACGAACTCAAGTTCAACCTACACATACTCCAATGTATAAAAAAAAACAAACCAGAAACTAGGTCTGCTATATCGGAACAAAAAATTCCTAACCCCTGAATCTAGACTTACTTTGGGCCAGGCACTCCTCCTCCCCTCCCTCTTATACGCCACCCCCAGTTCTTACCAATATCCAGGCCTCCACTCTAAACAAACTGCAACAGACTTACCATAAAATAGCCAGATTCATTACTAACTCCCCATACAACTCACACCACTGCATTTCTTTAAACTCTCTTCAATGGCTTGAACTTCCCTAGTTTCTGCTATCTTATCAATTTCATATGCTACATTCTATTTTTTATAAACCCTCCTTCTGTCGATCTCTATCTTCCTTAGTCTCCATCTACATCCCATCCTGGACCCTCCGTCCTTCTAACCAACAATTACTTGATATCTACCACCCAAAAATGTCAGTAGGCAAACTACTCTACAAACACTCCCTTGCCCATGCTTGGAACAAACTTCCCCTTGACGTACGCCCAATCCCCACACCTCACACTTTAAAAATGAACTAAAAGCTTATTTTCTCAATTCCAGAACCTGCCCTTACCATGACCCTACCTAGTCTTCCTTACCTTTATGCACCCTCAAAAGGACCATACTTAGTACCTCATTACACCTCTCTCTCCAATGTATCTACTATGCATTTGCACAATTTTATACAAACAAAAAATGTTTATTGTTGACCTATTGAACTACATCAATGTAAAATTGATAGTTAGCTTCTTTTTAATGCAACTTTAACTTTATGCATGTAACCCAACATATATGTGAATCGTTTTGCTATAACTGCTATTATATCAATATTGTTTAAAATTGTACTTGTTTTAAAATGTATTACTGGAGCTTTTCTCCTCAGGTCTCCACTGAAAATGGGCCACAAGCCCAGTTGGACAAACCCAGTTAACAAATGTCAATAAATAAATAAATAAATAAATAAATAAATAAATACTCTGATGTCTTGGCCAAAGCCTTCAAGGAGTAAACATTACCAGAAATACATGCCTTAATCACAAGAAACAAATAACACTTAATTACATAATTGAATACACAGCCTCCAATTACACTTGTCATTTAACCCCCTACGGGATAAAGTATCACAGTTAATATTAATACATTGTGTCTGTACATAACAATTGTCCTTTTATGAATGTTTCATCACATTGAGGAACAGACATTTTCAGAAACAGTATCTTGAGACCCACTACTGTCCCCATGGTGAGATTTATTCAAATGTACAGTTATAGAACGGACATATTTCTTATCAGTAATATGTCTGACATGTTCTAACAGCCTAGTTTTAAAACGTGTTACTGTCCCCCGCATAAAATATGTTACGAGGCCATCTAATAGCATTCTCTATACACCAACCTCTTGAATGTAAAGACTTTAAAATGTTTCCCAGCCATTCCCCTCAGCAGGAATTACAGCACTAAATAATGATAGACCAGTATACCTATCCACCTACTACTGTATGACATCTGGACAAAGCCTGACATAATTTGTGGACAAAAGCCAAAATACATGGCCATACATTAAATATTGCTGTTATACACTGAGAAAGTTGCTGGTGTTACAGGGTTTGTTGTAACATATATTTTCTGAGGGATATAAAGTCAGAAAAACAAATGGATGTTACCATCTACATAATGCAATCACCAGAGTATACTACTGATTTGCCAAGGACAACACCTGTCTGGGGAACAGTCCATACATAACTAGCTAACCTGTGATCATTATGTTGATGGGCTTACAGTTGAGAGGTATGCAGAGACAGAACTTTGTCAGACTGAAACCCATGCAGAAGTAGCATGTTCAGACAAACCCTGTTAAACTAGCAGTATTTCAAACATATAGCAGCAATGCTCACATTCTGCCCCTAAGTCTTGAACCTTCCCCACCATTAAGTTGGCTTGTCTCCACAAGTCTTGTTGTAAGAGGTAGTAACTCGCACAACTCCAGGATGTCTTCTTCACAAGTAAGGGAAAGGGCCAACACCCACATGTAGTACTCATTTATAGGAGTGTGTTGCCATGACATTGGCTATTGAAATAACTACACAGCTGCTCTGCATGTAATTAGCAAGTGGGGAACCCCAGTAGTTGCACAGGCCAACACCTGGTCATGAGCATCACCTACAAAAGCCATGCTGCCACCTATTCAAACCAGCTCTATCCATGTAGTGCACAGAAAGAGTGGGAGAGAGAGAGAGAGAGAGAGAGAGAGAGAGAGAGAAATAACAAATGAAACATAAAGTGGAAAAGAGAAGAAAGAAAAAAGGTAAGTGGAACATGTAAGCAAGTAACTGAATGTAGTACTTGGTCTGTAATAATGGGAAATTTGATTTGGAGGAATATATGTCCCAACAAGACATGCTGTACTAATGTCCTGCTAGACAGCTGCTATGGCCATAGCATCTTGCCCTCTCTGCAGTGGGAGATATCACAGTCATACCTTTCAACTGTACAGATATTCACAGAATGTACACATTTTGCCATCATGTATTTTTGTCTGTTCCTCCTGAGATTTTCACTTTTCTGGCAAATAGCTGAGGATTGAATTCATCAGGTAATGACAGACACTTGAGTTTAAGACTGCACATCCTTAAGAATATTCACTGTAATGCTAAATGCATCATTCTATGAACATCCTACGTTTGTAACAGGAATATTTCAAGTATGTCCCTATTTATCCCCCATCATTTTAGGCAATGTCCAGATGTGATGCTCTGAGAGGTTGTGAGGTGGGATCACAGCTCAGAAGCCTGACTCACCCTGGGAAAGGACAGCTCATATATGACAATCTCAGGAGTGCCTGTCAAACAGTTGTGACTGTGCTACTGCTAGGCCAGTTAATGGGATGTTTTCCATATCCATGTTATCTGTGATTATAAGTATGACACATGTTTGCCTTGTAAAGCTAAGAGACCTATACAGGGCATGTGCATATTAAAGTACTGTTGCAGACATGTGTGTTGAACTATATGCAATATCTTGAATTAATAGCATTCAACTGTATAGTGTTCTGCAATAAGCACATTTGTGGCTGATATCTGTAGTCACATACACATATACCTGTGTTATGTCAGCCAAACATTGGCAGGTCTGTGAGAAATTACTTTGTAACATAATAGCCTACTTTTGACTGTTGAAGATCTTCCAGGTTATCACAGTGATGTCAAAACCTACTGTGCAATCAATGTACTAATGTATGGTGCAGCCATATTAATACAGTATCAATACTGATGTCCCCTTTGTCACCCATTTATGTGTGCCATTGTCCAGATGCACTGCTGTAACAGGTTGAGATGTATGATTGAGCAGCAAGACATTAACTACAGTGTGCCATACTAACATACAACAGAAATGTATACCAGGTATCCCCTGAGCACATGTATATATGCTTATGATCAGCTGGTAGGCACAATACTAAATCACATGGGTTTCAAGCATTCAGGTACAAAGGTTGTGCATGTTGCACATGTGTGTAATATCAGTGTCAGTGCATACAACAGATATAAATGTGTACAGCTACTGGTTGTTGCAGTGCCCTGACACTGATATGGGTACTAGAGTAGGGATGATAATCAGCTATTAATCAGAGAAGTGTCCACCTGTGTTATGACCTTCTGTCCATGCCTACCACTACCAGCTATATCCACAGCTATATACAGTGGATATCACAAGTGTACACACCCCTGTTAAAATGCCAGGGATGTGTGCTGTATGACAATCAGATCACAGAAGATCATTTCATAATGTTTCTCATTTTTATGTGACCCCTAACCTGTACAATTCCATTGAAATACAATCAAATGTGTTTCTAGGAAGGTGACCAACTATTGCCAAGTGAAGATGTGCCATGATGTTAGAGTCCAGACCAAGATGGATGAATGCTGTAACCATCTCGAGAGGTGCATACACAACATATCAGTTTAAGGGTGTGCACACTCATTCAACTGGCTTATTGTACTGAGTATTATTTCCATGTGTTTTCACAGATCTGCTTGTTATGTTTTCAATTGAATTGTACAGGCTATAGGTCACACTACAGGTGGGAATTGTCATGAAATGAGTTATTGTGGTGTCATGTTCCAATTGCGCAAATACCAGGCAGTGTAACAGGGGTGGGTACCCTTCATATCCACTGTAGGTATATGGACACAGCAGTACCTGATCTGTATATCCAGCCTTCACCAAGGTAGAGTAATCCCCTTTGGTGGATAGCAGCAATACACAAACCACATAATAGGTTGCTACATTGGCTGTACAGGGACACATAGGTGCAGGAAACAACTTTGAAGCAAGTCCACCTATATTTGAGCAAGCATGCAAGTTCACAGGTGACTTTCTGTAAGGCTGACTATGACTATGAATCAGACATATCCACACCACCAAGGACAATTGCAACCGTGTCTCCGCATATGTTGTAAGTCTCAGATGAAACAACACAATTCACCCTGTACTGGGGGTAAAAAACACCTCATACACACATGTTGTGGATATAGGTAACCTGCATCACACAGGTTAGGTGGGAACATCGCCACCCTGTCCACCCCAGTTGTACAGGGAGATATGCACATCAACCACACTCCTCCCCTCAGCAATGGTGTGCATGTACATATTGCCTACTGATGGCAACAACAGCCTATCTCCATGGGGCATAATAACATCAGTGTCTGCCTCCTACATGACCTCAGGCATGCTCAGAGCTCCATCACACACCACAGTCAAACACAGACCTGCCACCATCCACACACCATCCACATGGAAGTTGCTCACTGTCAGTCCTCTGCACAGAAATGAATGGAGGTTAGAGGATTATGCAATCAAGTGTCCAACATTAGGGGGAATAAGATAGCTCAGGGCCAGGTGTGTAATGCAAGCTGTTATAGCCATGATAGCTTGGAGGGTTTCAGTGTAGTGTGGATTATTTGCAAGTAATATCCACTGTTGATATGCATTTTGTCAACCGTATGAGTTCCTGTGACCTTTTTCCTGTTTATGTCTTCCAGGTAACATGCAAAGTGCTTGCCTACCAGCATTCTCTGTTGGGGAAACAGACATCATCACCCAGTATGTGATTGGACATTATGCCCTGTCATTTGGACGGAGAGCAGAAGATGTGTGGGAGTGGACCGCCCTGTGGAACAGTGTGGTCCACAGGGTAAATGATGCTGGCCTGCACAACAGAACTTATGAGCATGTGCAGCATCGAGCCACTGACCTCAAATGCCATGCCCGTCAATGGGCTGCTGCTGTAGCGAGGGACCGGCTAGCCACAGGTGGGGGCCCAGTCATTCAGCCCCCATTTACACCCACCAAGGAGCTCCTCACCACACTTGGGCCACATGCCAAACACACAAGCCATGATGCTGAAGGAAGCATTGTGGAGGTGAGCTGCACACACACACTGGATGAGGAGCGTGCAGGTAAGAACCCAGTGGGGATTAGTACACTAATGTATCAGACATACATGTATCTGTATTGTATCTACATGCATGTGCCAGGTCTGATTGCAGTTGTGGATGGGCTTTTCTAATGCACAGAGGTGCACATCTATGGTGAGGACAGGACATTGTGTATTATTGCTGTTAGTACTGTATATGTAAAGGCATGCTGCATCCATCCTGTACCAAGGCCACATGTGCATCTGGTGACAATAACTCCCTCTCACAACTACCTAGGACCCTCTGGTCTGCATATGGGACAGCAGCCTGAAGCTGGTGAGTATGACATTGTTCTGTTGTTGCCTGGCAATACCCCAGGCATGTGAAGCGCATGCAATTTACCATGCACACAGCCATCAATAATAGGTATATTGCTTTATGTAATAGCTATATTGCTTGTTATGCATGTTCACTTGTGCTGGGTTTAACTGTATTGCATTACAGTGGTCACCACTAGGGCCTATGTGACGTGAATTCAACAAGCATACCTCACAACTTGTCAGTGCCAAGACATCTGGACAGAAGCCAGCATACTGTGCTGGACAAACAGCCTAAGGTAGGGTCATGCGTGACACATTACTGGTATACAGTGGATATAAATTGTGTACACACCCCTCTTAAGATGCAAGGTGTTCCTGTTACATACTAATTAGGACCACAATATGACAGTCCATACCTCTTCCAGCCTTTAATGTGACCAATAACAGATACAGTTCACTTGTAAAACCAAGCATCTGGACTCATGTATTGCACCTACAAGGCTGGCCACTTGTGAGCATGGCAGACATCTTATCAGCATGATATTTCAGTCAGGTATGATACCTCATGCTGCCATGTGTGTCAGTACAGTCACTGTGGTCTATTTGGCTATAATATCACATACATTGGCATTGTTAAGGCACACAGACCACTTCCAACCAAGTATA
The DNA here is from genome assembly GCF_019279795.1 of Protopterus annectens. NCBI lineage: Eukaryota > Metazoa > Chordata > Ceratodontiformes > Protopteridae > Protopterus > Protopterus annectens. The sequence continues at coordinate 1,280,490,366 of NC_056725.1, forward strand.
GGTTTCAAACATATGGATATTCCAGACACTTCTGTACAGAGGACTGTATAATGGTTTAACCTGCTGCATGTGAGGTAGATGGCACACTACATAAAGTAATGGCAGCTGGTGGTGGTCACCAGCTGTGTATGGTATACACATCAAAATGTTATAAACCACACAAGATATGATCCTCACACACATACACACAAACAATTGTCAGCATTAGGATTAGAACATCTGCCTATCTAGGTATTCCTAATATGGTTTTATGCAGTTATGGGATGCACCACAGAGCTTATACATTTCCAACTCTTCCAAAGGTACTTCTAAGGCAGATGATATCAACAGGTCTACTAAATTGAAGTGAAGGGAAGTGTAAAGTGTAGTACACAGGTCAAAACTGATATGAGTCAGACAGTACATGATTCATACATACATATATATGCACACAAACTTGCCAGTATTGGGATTAGAACTCCTGCCTATTTAGGTATTCCTGCTATAGTGCTACTCAGTTATGAGATGCACCACAGAGCTTATACATTTCCAACTCTTCCAAAGGTACTTCTGAGGTGGATGACATCAACTGGTCTACTAAATTTGAGTGAAGGGAAGTGTAAAGGGTAGTGCACATTTCAAAAAATGGCATGAGCCAAACAGTACATGATTCACACACACATACATATGCACACACACTTGCCAGTATTGGGACTAGAACTGCTGCCTATCTGGGTATGTCTACTACAGTGTTACGCAGTTACTGCATGTGCTACAGAGCTTATTGAACTTTCACCTGGCCAAAACTGCTGATAACTGCACAGCTGTAGTAGAGTATTACAGGTGGCAGATAGTCTGCCTTCTGTTCCACCAGTACATCATGGTAGTTCTTTTCTGTCTTGCACTTCAACTAGCATTATGGCTTGGCACTTCACCAAGTTATTGTATCAAGAAGTGTGGCACACCTGTGAGCCATCAGCAGTACTCATTCATCACGGATGTCGCCCCAGTATTTACAAGTTATGTCCACCCCTCCTGGCATGTTTGAAGGGTGGTTATCTGTGCTTTCACCCATTAACCTGGTACACTTGTCCATTTTGGGGCACTGTTGCAACTGCCTCATGTACACAGACAACCCTCCTTTCTAAACTCCAAACACTCAGACCTGTGAGGGTTACCCATATATCACCCAATGTGGACATTTGCACTCTCCAGCAAAGACTGGACTAGCAGGTCAAGAGGATAAGATCAACACCTGCACCACACCATGTGGAACACGTAACTCACCATGACACCCACTTTGACAGCTATGACATACAGTGAAAAGCCCCACACTCACCTTCCCAGAGGCAATCAATGGACATCTACCCAAACAACACAGACCAGCAAGCCAGACACCCACTCAGACACAGAGACATATCACATGCCAAGGGACACATATTTAACCTACACAGCATGCCCCAAACCTAAGCCCCTAAGGCTAACCACCTTGCAGAATACAGTGATCAAGAGTAATGCAATACTAAGGCACACACATCCCACTCACTAAGTTGAATATGGAGCAGGTAACAGCCAAATATCTATCACATGCCAGCATCTAACACATGACACAGCCAGTCATGTCACACCACAACAACTATGAGTATCACTCCGTATCCATGTGGGAGTGAATGGCTTTGGACACATCTCCCAGGACTACATGACAGGAGACATGGTTGAACTCTCTGATTATGTGGTCCAGGCAGGTGTGACAGTAGCCCTGGGCAGTGTAATGCTGTCACCCAGAATGATGCTGTGGTACTATCAACAGATGGTTGACTGAAACATTGGCTTATGTGTTATGTGTCACTCTCAGGGGATCCAGAACCTCTCTGCTTGGGATGACATGATTGACAGAACCCAATGACTTGCCACAGATGTCCTACATCTGTCACTGCTTGGTTGCCAGGTACTGGCTAAGTGTCTTGTCACCCTTATGGTGCCTTATTAGGCAGTGTTCCTAATGTTACCACTATAACAGCTACACATGTATGCAATCTGAGATTCATGCTGCTCAACAGTGGAGTCTAGCTGTTAGGATGCAGTCACTCATAGCAGTTGGAGTGGAGGACACATGTCTGCTGTAATGGAGAGGTGGTTCACAGCAGCAGACAGCAAACCTGCAGTATCAGGCTATAGTGCATTCCACAGCTATCAGCCCCCAAACATGGACCACACCACATCTCCATAGGTGGTGTTGTCTCCATATTCATTATGGATAGGAACACCTCCAGATTAGTATCCCATCATAATGCATTGGAGATACTTCCGGTACAACTGCCTTGGAGTAATAGTGCTATCCAGACCATAGCCTGCTATGGGTCCACATCTATGTCCCTAGACTGTCACAGCACATTCCTCAACACCCTGCCATCAATGATGGTCCAACGCAACACTGACATAGTACGAGTCTTCAACTACCCCTCCATCATCTGGGGAATGCAGCCAAGCGCCAGTACAGTGGCCCAACACTTCTGGGATTCATCATTTCCATTGCCCTAGACCAGCTCATACTGACCATGGTAGAGGATGCAACAAACTTGACCTGTGTTGACCACTTAAATATGTGCCCACTGCTCATCCACAGATTTCAATCCCTGCATGGTGAGATTCACACAGGCTGTAATAAACATGGAACTCAACATGACAGCCACACACCCCACAAAGATAACAACCTGGAAAAACCTCTCCAAAGCTGACTTTACAGCCATGGAAACAGGGGTGGATGTCTTCACTGCACCCATGGCAATGGGAAGTAGCTGCATGACTGTGGAATTATACACATAGGCACTGTACAAACAGATACATGAATGCATGGTACTAGCCAGAGCCAACAGAACCCAGACACTGTCCTCCAAACACTGGGAGACAATGTGATAGTCCCCTGCCATTACTAAAGTGTACATCAGAAGGAGGACACTGTTGCAAGGAAAGGTGGTGTCCCATGACTGTTGAACTCCCTTATTAGCCTCAAACACAACTTTGGATCCCTCATGGAATCCCCAACAGGAATGTATGGCAGCAGGGATGCAGCAGACACTGATGACAGTCACAACAGCCTTTGATAGTTACATCAACAACCTCCACAGCATTAAACACAAGTGGTGCAAGTTACTGCACAAAGCTAATACCTATCCTAAGACAACAGATATTGGCCACAGTCTTGACAACACATTCAGTGACAGCCTTACCCCTCTCTCCCCCCACAAGTGAAGTGCTGAGTGAATGTGTTCTCACATGCTGTTTCCCATTTCCATTCTAGGCATCTGTGTGTCACCAGGATGTGGCCCTGCAGCAAGGCCACAGAGTATGGCAGTGTGTTGACACATCCACCATTTCATAGGCAGGGTACAGTATGTGCACGGTAATCCCCGGTCTGTAACACAGTGATTGCATATGCCTCACAGATTATATGGCTGAGGGTTGTACATAGGTATATGTTGATGTACAACATTTGTTTTAGAATGGAGAATAGTACATGTTCTGGTTTGGACAAACCTCCAATTGCTAATAACCAAAGCCACAGGGGATATTCATCAACCAAACACAATGCGATTACTGCACACACACACACACACACACACACACACACACACACACACACACACACACACACACACACACACACACACACACACACACACACAAACACACACACATTTGCCAGTACTGAGATGTCTGTAGTAGGTGAAAGGGCCTGAAGGCTCTACAAGGCTAGCCCAAGGGAATACCCTGGCATCAGGCCATATGACAATAGTACCCAGTGTGGCCAGTGATGTGCACTGCTTTCCGTGTATGTGATCTATATTCCATAACATGAACAGTGTCTGGGTTGTGCACATGTCCCACATGCATGTTCTTTGATGTGTGGTAGTGTGGTTGAGGTCTCTGGGGCATGTTGTGTAGACAGATTGGTATCTTCTGATGTAGCATTCCTGACCTCATTTGGTGAGACCTGGCTATGTAACTGAGGTAGAGATTGCACCTACATTGACAGTATGATACGGATATTCAGTGGAGTTAGTAGCTTCTGTCCATACAGGGCATGTGTCTAAGGCATGGTATTCCCTATGTGGGATACGTTTGCAGACTCTACAGTTGTTGCAGGTGTCCAGTGGGGAACATGGTAAAAGGGCCACTGTACACATTGATTGGGCTACTGAGGGGATGGAACAGGGTGTCATGTCCTTTTCCTTGCTGGATAACACACACTCAGTCAGGAGATGTAACACCTCAAAGTACTTTCTGATGTCAATGGTACTGTTGTGGTCAACAGGCATGTAGTCCACTGCAATCACACTGTGGGTACTATCTGTGAGGTAATATTCAGGGGAACTACTGCTATAGTGGTTGTTGCCTAGCCAAGTGTATTTGTGTATGATACATGGGTGGAGAGTGGTCTCTGAGTATTAGAAGGGTTGCTATCTTGTTCACTAATCCATACTGTCACTTAGTCATTGCACATGGCACTAGACATTTAGGGCTGTGGATTGTCTATACCAACCTCTATGGTGTTTGACAACTGTTGGCCTTGTAATGTGGACATTGTGAAATATACTAGGTCCTCAACATAATAATTTAGCAAAATTAACACTCCAATGGATCATGTTATTACACAATCACACCGACCCCCACACAGGATACTGATGATAGACACACACACACACACACACACACACACACACACACACTTGCCAGTACTGAGTTTCAAACCCCTACCTAGCTATGTATTGCTACTACAGTGTAACGTGTTTATCCCATGTGCCACGGAGCTTATAGAATGGATGTTGTCCCAAGGTACTTCTAAGGTGAGGAACATCACCAGCCCTTGTAAATACGGGCATTGGGTGATGTAGTGGGTGAGAGAGAGTCCACAAAATATTTTATTGTACACACACATTTACATTTGCCAGGGGTGAGGTTCAAATGTCTATTTAACTATCTTTTCAGACCATTATGTTATGCATTTACCACATGCATCACTGACCTTACATGGTTTAGGGTTGCCAACAGGTACTTTTAAGGTGGATGATATCTGCAAGACTGCTAAAGTCAGGCACTGAGATGTGTACTGGGTGTAAATGGGGCCAAAATCTTTGAGGTACAGACATACATATGTACACACACAAACACTTACCAGGAAAGAGATTCAAACCCCTACCTACATAGTTATTGCTACTACATGGTTTTGCATTTATCGCACGCGCCATGGAGCTTACATGCTGCAGAACTGTGCAAAGGTATCTTTGAAGATGAGTGACATCAGCAGCAGTGGTAAAGGAGGGGTAAAGGAAGTGTTGTAAGTGTGAATGACCACAAAATCAGGTCTCTACAAGGATATACACACTTTCTCACACAAACATTCACATTTACACAGTTGTGAGGTTCAGGATTGGAACTCCTACCTAACTAGTTTGCTACACTATAGTATTACACAGTTATCACAAGCACCACGGAGCTTATATGTTGGAGGGCTGTCCAAATGTATCTTTGAAGGTGAGTGACATAAGCAGCAGTGCTGAAGGAGGGGTAAGGGAGGTTTAGTGAGTGTGAATGGCCTCAACCACATTCATCTAGAAACACACACTCACACACAACTTTACATTTGACAGGACTGAGATTACAACTGCTACATTGATACCTATTTGTACTGTAGTGTTACATAGTTATCACAAGCACCACTGACACTATAGGTCTGAGGGCTAACCAAAGGTATTTCGACAGTGAATGACATCAGCACATCATGTGATACAGGCCTATGGGATGTGTAGTGGGTGGGACAGCTCTCATAATGGGATTCTGTCGCTGTTTGTCTTTCACTTCCCCATGTCTTTGTGTGTGTATGTTTGACATATTATATTATGTTGGCCTTAGATATGTGTGTGTATTCCTATCCAATGTGTGTGTGTGAAGTATCAATGGTGTACAATTTGGTGTATGTGCACAGACAGCTGCAAATAACTGATATCTGTAGTCCACTGTGTTGTGAGACATGGGCTTCATTTTTCTAAGTGTAGGATGATGCCCAGTATGACCTTCTATATTGAGTGTGTGCATCCATCCAGGGAGGGTTGGACTCCAGTTCAGGGTTTTGTGTGCTACATCTACACCTAGCAAACTGTTTCGGCAGGATATCTGTTGATAGGTTGCCAATATGGAGACACAATGGGCTTAATGTATGGGAGATACTGTAACTATTGCTGTCTGTGCTGCTTGTGTGACATGTTTGGTTGTAGCATAGACATTCTGACATATGTACTGTTTTACACTGTGATGTATCATGTCATCAACTACTGACAGTTGTCATTCTTTGCTCGCAGTTATTTACCTGTAAATACAAGATGAATGAATCTGAGACCAATATTCTGAGACATATAGACAACACATTCTGGCACACACCTGCCATTGTGGAGGGGTAGCTACAGACAATAGACTGCTGGTTCTGTGTAAATGGTGCAGCACCTTGTTAGCATACTGGCTGAGGTTCCCCTCCTTGTGCTTTTCTCAACTTCACGGAATGGCCATATCCTGCTGTACAGATACACCCAGGTTATCCAGAGGAAGGACTCATATATCTGGTCAGTTTACCTTCACATTCTGGTTTACAAGTGGTTTTGTGGCTATTCATTCATGGGTTTGCAGTCGAGAGTAGTATGGGTGGAGATTAGACTTTCAGACTTCACACACTCCATGTCATCCATGCTTCTACACCCCCTCTGTTATTCTCTCCTCCACCTAACATTATGTAAGCAATATCTCAGAGGCATCCCTATAGTTGGGCCTTTACCTCAGTAGTATTTATGGCCTGATCAACAGTCCTTGCAGTAGGACATGGGGAGGCATGCTACTGGCATTTGTCAACATGACCTTGCATTTGTTTTCTGTTTACTATGTTAGGTTGATAGTTGGGACCCCCTAACATTCCATACACTGGCACTATGGGTGCTGCATGGGCCTTTGCCAGAGGACTGTAGGCCATTTGAGAGTGCTGCAGGCCATCTGTTACTGCATTTCTACATGGGATTGTGGGGGCATGCACACCTGTAGACTTTAACATTTGAAATGACTGTACTGGTATTTCAGTTACTCTGTTGGCTTCCATTTCATATTATATTGTGACCTATCATGCAGACAGAAGGCATATCAGTAGAGTACACATGTTAGATCTTAATGGTATATATTTCAGTTCCAGACTTCTTACCTTTCAGAACTAGAATGCAACTGCCAGACCTGTTGTAGCATGTCTGTGTAGGTCTGGTGGGGGGGTTGTTCACCATTGCCATCATTTGGGGGCCTTAGCCTGGCCTTTCTTCACGGTCATCTACACCTGTCCTGCTGGGTGAGGCTGGTGGTGGATATGTGACCCTCATTGACATCCATGTGTGTGACCTATTGATACCCACAGTTCTTTGGGCCATCACATGTACTGCAGTGCGGGTTGTCACTTTGTGTAGTGCTGCCTAGTATGTTGACACTAGTATTTGTTATGAATTTCCTGCTATCCCATATGGCTGTCTGCTGCTATCCCATTCAGTCACCTGATTCCCTGGCATGCTTGCATCCATATCATACATACAAGTATGAGAACATACTACTCCATTCAGTAACTGATAGGAAGAGTGACTTAGCTTGTTGCTGGGCCAGTATTGAGGACACTGCTGGATGGAGGGCTAACTATGTTGGATGCACATAGTACACTCCCTGTACATGGTAAAGCTCAGGTAGTGTCATGTTTGGCATCCCTTTTACTGTATGTGCGAGTCAGAGAGAGGTATCATTCCCTGGGTTCCTACAGTGTCAGTGTGTGTGCTATGCATTGCTTCTTTGCCAAGGCCTGGGCATACTGTGCATGCCTCCTTCTGCCTACAGGGGCAAGCTCAAGATGTTCCTCCTCCGAATCCATCTGTGCCTGTGCTGGCCTTGGCAATGGTGAGGGGGTTGTGTGGCCCTGCCCCGTGCTGTTCCTGCTGCAGCTGTTTCCGCAGGATCATATTGTGTAGCATGGCACATACTATGAACATTTGTGTACATGTAACTGGATAGTAATGCAAGGCTCCACCGGATATGTCAAGGCAGAGGAACCGTGACTTGAGCATCCCAAACACATGCTCTACAAAGATCTTGGTTTGTGCGTGTGCCTCATTATGGTGTTCTTATTCAGGTGTGTGTGCATTTCTGATGGGTGTCAACAGCCATGGCTCCAGTGCATAGCCAGCATCCCCCACTAGATGGCCATATGGGATGCCCCCCTGGCAAATGCCTGATACAGCTGTGAGCAATGCCAGATGTGGGAGTCGTGACAGCTTCCAGGGCTGCCAGCACACACATTCATGATAATACTCTGGGCATCGCACATGACCTGGCAGTTGATGGAGGGGAAGCCCTTGTAGTTTATTTAGACCCTGCCCCGCTCACCGGGTGGTGCTTTGCTGTGGATGTGCATGCAGTCTATAGCACCAACTACCTCAGGGTATTCTGCTATATGGTGGAAGAGACGCATACATGTGGTCAGCGCCTCACTGGCGGTGGGGAAATATATGTGCTCATTGGCATGTTGTGTCATGTTGTGTCATGGCATCCAGGAACTGGTGGAGTACCCTGGATGCTGATGCCTGTGAGACCCCCATGATATCTCCAATTGGCCTTTGGAAGGTACCTGTGGCTAGTATTCTTAAGCCTAGACATACCATGGTATCCACTGGGATGGGTTCCCCTCTATTAGTTCTGTGTGCAAAGCGTGGTCAGCAAAGCTCAACGATTTGCTGTAGAATGTCCCTGTCTACCATATAGCGCTGTACTATCTCCAGCTCATGCAGGCCCTGGTAGGTTACCCTGGGTCTGTACACTCTCCTCCTCCTCCTCACTGTGGGTCGATTGTCAGCATTCTCCTCCTCACCACCCGCAGTCTCTAGCACATATTGATGGAGTAAAGCAGCAGCAGCCTTTAACATTTTTAGTTAGTTTTGCTGTCTGTGTACACTGGTGGAGTAGAGTTTGTGGGAAAAACCAGTCTGTAGGGTGTTTGTAAAGTTTATAGTAGTGTGCTGGGCTGCTGCATGTGTAATTGGCTGATTCCGATACATTCTACCTGCCAGCTATGCTAGTTCTCCTTGATTGCCTTCCTACTGCTGTTTCCCCTTCCCACTTCCTCCTTATTTAAGCCCTGAGGTGTGCCACGCATACCCAGTGCTCATATGTAAACATTTTTTTTTGGTTTATATCCCGGTGCGAGGTGCATACACCCGTTTAGGCTATATACAGTGCTCAGGCACATCTGACACACCCTCTTTCTTAGCTGTGCTTAGCTAAGGGCAGACATGGGCCACAGAGCTCCAATGAGCTTACAGCAAGCATGACACATTCCCTTATGAAGTCAACCAGCTCTTAGACTTGCACAATTGTATTGCTGCACCTGCACGGTTAGGTACAAGTTGACACTTTGAAGAAATCTGTGACTCAGTATAACTCCCCTCATTTGCATACCCCAGTGTGTAGGTCGTTAGTTACTGTACTTAAATGGACCCTTTCCTCTTGACAACCAGTGCTCCCTGGTATTGTTTACATTCTGAATGCCATTGACTACAATGTCAAAATGCAGATTTAACTTAAAATTGACTTTTCTCATTTTTTTATTTTTTTTATTTTTGGCACAATCCCATTTGCACGCCTCTACAATCAGCTTAAACGGCCGAGACTGGACAAAAAAAAGTTTAATTTTAAGTAAAATAAACTGTTTTTAATGTCAGTGGCCTTATATTTGGCCATTAGCATGTGCATTAAACATAATACATGTTTTTACATGAGCTGTCATGCCTCCGTTTTGTCAACTGCAAAAATGTACTCATTTATTTTCTGAATACATTTCTGCACTGACACTGTTCTAGCGCAGAGACCTGTCAGCTTACTGGTTCATAGGTTCATAGGCTAGTACTAGGCTATCGGCCCTAGGGCCTATACAAGCCTAGCCATAACAATTCCCTGGCTATTTCTTCCCACACTACTTACTTCCCTGGACCCCTGTCTAACAGGGCGACTGACATGATCCCTGGGGTGAATTTCCTTTCTCCCATCCAGCCATCAAGGATCCTTTTGAAGAGGGCCAAATAGGTGCTCTGCTTGACATGTATGGGCAGTCTATTCCAGAGTCTGGGGGGTCTCTGGATCAGGAACCTATCCCTCTAGCAGGTTTTGTTTATTGTGATGACAAGGTTTAGATCCCTGGAGCATGTGGCTCTGAGGGATTGGGATTTCTTTAAGTGTAGCATGTCCAACAGCTCTGGGTTTGAGATGGCCTTGTATGTTAAGCAGAGATTGCCTCGGAGTAGACGATATGCGACAGAGTATAGCTGGAGTTTTTTAAGGTGGTCAGCATAAGGCATCTGCTTTAGGTCTGTGATTCTTTTAGTGAGGTATTTCTGTGGCCTTTCCAGTTGTTGCAGATGTCTTGAGAGGTACATACCAAATGGGGCATTGTATTCTATAATGGGTCTAATGAGGGATGAGTACAGTGGGACAATGACCTTCTTTTTTCTGGATGAAAAGCCCTTAGTGATGAGGTGTGCCACATAGAAGGATTTCCTGACTGTTGTGGTGATGTGGTTATTGAAGGTGAGACCACTGTCCACCTGTATCCCTAAGTCTCTTATCACACTTTCAGTGTTTAATGTACTGCTACTTATATGGCAATTCATGGGTACATGTTTTTTCCCATAGGGGATAACTATACATTTCTTGGCATTGAGCTTGAGCCCATGGCTCTGGCACCAAGCATCTGTTCCTGTAAGGCCCTTTTGTAGAGTATCGACATCATTTGGGGATTCAATAATGGCTCCCAGTTTGCAGTCATCTGCAAACTTTGTTAGCCAGAGTCCCTTAGTATTGGCCTGTACTTCAGAGAAGTAGATGCCAAACAAGAGAGGTCCCAGGACTGAACCCTGAGGTACTCCACTTGTCACTTGTCTGGAGCTGGATTTGGAGTCAGCTACTTTTACAGTGTGGGCTCTGTCAGTAAGCGAGTTGGCAACCCATCGAGTGATGTAGGGATTAATGCCCAGCTTAGTAAGTTTATCTATGATTCCAGAGTGGGGGATGGTATCAAAGGCCTTGGTGAGGTCCAGATAGGCTGTGTGAACTTCCTTACCCTCATCCACGGCTCTGGAGATTGATTCAAAGAAGTCAATCAGGTTCAGGAGACAAGATCGGCCCTTCACGAACCCAAACTGGGTGGAGTCCAGTGTTTTAAGGTTGCCAATGTCTTTGTTTATAAGTTCCATGATAATACATTCCATGGCCTTGCAGATCAGGCTCATCAGACTGATGGGGCGGTAGTTCCTGGGATCCAAGGTGGATCCCCCCTTGTGGAGTGGGATAACTGTAGCTGTGCGCCACTCAGTGGACATGAAGCCTGAGGTGAGGGTATGATTAAACATGACACTTAGGTGAAGTGCCAGTTGATTTTGTAGTTCATGTAGTACACACCCCGGGATGTCATCTGGTCCCATGGATGCTGCATTCTTAGCTTTGGAGAGTGTGTTTTTTACCTGTGCGGCCGTTATTACCAGAATTTGGCAATCTTCCGGTATTGAGATGGGCCATTTAGGGGGTGAGAGGGAGGTGAAGTTGGCACTGAATCGATCTGCCAGGATATTGGCAATATCCTTGGGATCAGTATATGTAATGCCATTCTGTTGTAGCTCAGAGCAGAGCATTGCCATTTAGATTCTTGACATAGTTATAGAATGCCTTGTGGTTGTCTTTGGAATCTTTGGCAATTTTATTTTCGTAACCAGCTTTGGAGGATTTTATGAGGGAATCACAAAATCACCTCATTTGCATGGTTTTCACCAGCAAATGAGGTGATTTGCATATTTGCCGGTTTTCTGTGCTAGAACAGTGTAGGGCCGCTCGTGCATGTGAAAAAGTACAGTTGCGTACACATACCATAAATGTAGATGTTCGAGTGTATTCACTGGTTGCAGTCATCACATTTGGGTTATCCCTGCCAGGGTAGCTCTTGGCTGGCCCGAATACCAGAGACTTAGTATTTCTGCGTCAGTTGCTGTCGCTTGAGGACTGATGTCAGTTCTTCAGTAGTATAAAGTAAGGCAGCCAACGCCATTACATCAGTTTTTCTTGCCCTAACCTGTCAGGAGCCCCCAAAGTAGGAGGCCAGGTTCTGGTGGAAGAACCCCTCCAGTGGAAAATAAATACCAATATGTCCCTTGTAAATAAAGGAGAACAACAAGGAAGAATGTTAATAAAAGGAGAAAGAGAATAAAGGGGGTGGAGGGAGGGAAACTAGGACTGCAACAGTGAATACACTCGAATATCTACATTTATGGTAAGTGTACACAACTGTACTATGTTCTTCATGTTTCACTGTTGCAATCATCACATTTGGGTAGATTCCCAAAGCTGAGGAAATGGGTGGAGGCAGTCAAGGAAACTAGGGGCTGGCTAGGATGCCCTGCAAGACTGCAGAAGAAACCCCTACCCTGAATTTGGAGAAGAGAGGCAGGTGGTAATGCTTGGTAAAAGTGTGAACAGATGTCCAAGTGGCAGCCTCCAGGATGTCCCTGGTGGAGACTCCTCTGAGGAAAGCTGCAGAGGTGGAGGCTGCCCTGGTGGAGTGTGTCCTGACCCCCTTGGGGGGGAGGTTTTCCATGCTGTTTGTAGCAGAAATGGATGCAGTGTGCTATCCATTTGGAAATGGTTTGCTTGGAAATGGCTTTGCCTTCTGCCCCTGTAGCAAAGCTAACCAGCAATTGATCAGACTTTCTGAAGGATTTAGTCCTGTCCAGATAGAATCTGAGCTGTCTGTGCACATCTAGACAGTGAAGAATCCTTTCCCCCTTGTTCTGGGGATTAGGAAAGAAGGTGGGCAAATGAATGGATTGGTTGACAGCCACAATGGACACCACCTTGGGCATGAAGGATGGGTTAGTTCTGGGGGATACCCTGTCTGCATGGAAGATGATGAAGGGTTCCACAGCCATGAGTGCTTGCAGCTCTGAGACTCTGCTGGCTGAAGTGATAGCCAGAAGGAATGCTGTCTTCCAGGAGAGAAATTTTAGCTCTGCACAAGAAGCTGGTTTGAAAGGGGGCAGGGTGAGCTTTTCCATGACAAAGTTAAGGTCCCAAGCTAGTGTTGGGGCCCTTCTGGGGGGCATCAAGTTGGTAGCCCCTCTGAGAAACTGTAAATGAAAATATCTGGCTACAATAAGGGCCCGATGATGGATAGTTCTGGTGTTGAACAAAGCACAGAAGCGACAACAAGGGACGTCATGGTCTGGGCCTAAACAAATGATGCAGTAAGAGTGGAAGTCTCAGTGTGGTATTTGCTTTCCACAGGCAAGACAATTATTAACTTTTTCTGACATCGGTTAGTGCAAGAAAAAAGGATCCCCAATGGGGTACTTAGCTTTAAAAGACTTCAACTTCAATTCGAGACGAAAACTCAGGTGGCGGCCAACTGGCACTTGTGCGAAATGCTTCTTCTTCGGGCTCCACAGCAAGAAAGAATGATGTAATGGTGTCAGCTGCCTTACTTTATACTACTGACGACCTGATGTCAGTCCTCAAGCGGTAGCAACCGATGCAGAAATACTAAGTCTCTGGAAAATTCGGGCTGGCCGAGAACTATCCTGGCAGGGATAACCCAAATATGATGACTACAACAGTGAAACACGAAGAATATCGGCACTTTCCTGGATCGCTCGGTGACCATTTTCCATGCAGGAGCTCCTACACTGTTCCTGCATGGAAAAGCGGCCTTCGTGAATCCCGGGGTCTGTCTTTACATATGCCATCATTTTGATACAACTGACTGCATTAAGCAATGCAGCACATCAGCTGTCAGTCAGCTAAATATTTACTGTATTGTTTACTTATGAGAGATAGACTAGGGTTGTAACCTCTGTAAAAATAAGATACATTCCTCCAGACTAGGTCTCATCCCAAGGTGGACTGAAATCTACCTAATATCACTTGGAAACATTGTATTTAATATGACTTAATGTAACTGTTGAGTCTGTTTTCAGTAGATGCTCCAAAATACGTAGGGTAGTGGTTAAGCAACTTCAAAAAAAATAAACAAAAAAAAAGATAACCCATATGACCATTCTAGAATATCAATGGTAGGTAGTGTATGGTAACCCATAAGGGACATACTACTTCATGTGTATTTTTGATATACAGATAACCTTTAGTGTGTGAAATCAGAAACACCTCAACTAACTTAACTAATACAATTTAAACAGGTTGCCTTGCAGCAGTATATTATAATTTCCCATGAATAAAACTGAAATATTAATTCTTTAAAATATGTAGTGAAGCTGTTAAAAATGTTTTCCTTTTAGTATTACAGGCAGTTGAAGGTTCCATTGGGTAATAACAAAGATCCATTCCATTTCCCCTGAATGCTTTATATAATTTAAATAGCATTTGTATCTAGTATGGTCCATATAAAGACATTTGAGAGTGAGTTTCTGCCTGCAGAATACTTACCTGATGTAAAAAATCTCATAAACTAATCATGTATTACTGGACTAAAGTCTTCTGCATAAGTATGCTTTTATTAATGCCTCCCCACAATCTTCATGACATTTACCTAGGCGATCTGGAAAAAGAACTTGTTAGCAAATAATTGGTTTGTAATATGTTGCCATGTCCCTGCATTAGCAGAATAAATTCTAGAGCAGAACTGTGATAATAGTACATGTACAATCACAGTGAGATGTATACAGATTTAAAAATATATATTTTCTGATGTCAAACAACACATAATGGGTATAGGAGGTAATGATTCTGAAAATTTCTTAAGATTATAGAGAATTTTTTTTGCATTTTTTTCATGCTGAGTTCACAGGTTTGAATAAAAATATTTAAGTGTGTTTAAACTTTAAGGGAGCCCTTTAATGGGCTTTTTAGATATTATTTCCATTTATTACATATTTTTATTATTGGATTAAATTATTTTACATACTTTTTGTTTTAAATTCCACAGAGAGATGAAACTCCAATGAAAACAGGGTCAGAACACTCAAAAGAGTACAAGCCCGAACTAAATAAATGGAGATGGACCTGTTGATAACATATTTATTTTACATTTGTTGACCGGGATAGTCTGACTGGATATATGTCCATTTTCAGCGGAATCCCGTGGAGAAAAACTCCAGATAACACAGACAGAGCATAACAGATACGAGTCAAACATATTTACAAAGCCCTCTAGTAGATACTCACAATATACACCATGTGTAATAGTATACAAAAACAACAGTTCCAACCATCTTATATACTGGGGTTTAAATCTTCTTCATATATATCTGACTCCAATGTGATCGATTCACAAACTATTAAATCCACTAAAACACAATACACTGAATGAAATGAGCAAGGAGATATCAATTTGTCCCCCGTGGGTCCATTATTGAAGCTCATCCCCAAGGATTGCCTTTTTGGCACTTCACAGGCTTGTAATGGACAATGTGTGAGTGAAACAGAGAGACGTTAACAACAGTGACTATAATATGCATATTGACAAAGCCATATTTTGTTGTTAAAATCATTAGTGGCTAACTTCATCAAATTATGCTATAGTCAAGGTGCTTGACATAGACTATAAAACAAATTCTCAGTCACTTCCCTTTCTTTGTGGTTGTGTCAGTTAAATTACAGGGGAGGGTGGACACAGCTTCCATGTTATGGGGAAATACCCCTACATAGCTATTATTTTGAAGGTATGTGTAAGTTATGTATATTTTTTTCTTTTGTAGGGCAGTTGTGCTTTGGATTTTACTTTGGGAGTGGTGATTGCTAACCTTTACCATTTGATCACAAAGGTAAACACATTTGTCACAATTGTATTCTTTGTATTGCATTGCCTTTTGTTTAATGATGTAATTACTTTGATCAATTTTGTCTGAGATCTTACATACTATCACCATACACATAATAACACACACACACACACACACACAAACACCTAGTCACACATACACACACACATGCACACACACGCACACACACACACACACACACACACACACACACACACACACACACACACACACACACACACGCCGTTTCAGATGGAGATATTCTTGATCTACCTGCTGATGAATCACTGCAAGCAATATGATGAGCTTAAAGCACTGGTAAACAGCACACTGGCTGAGGTACACGTTTAAACATGCTTACATACTACTGAAAAAAGAGAAAACCAGCTTTTATTGACTCGGTCTCTAACTAACCCGTGAGGACAGTCTTTGGAGTGTAATAAATGTTTCACACATACCATCACAGTCTTAGTAGTTGATGCAAGCTATAACAAGCCTACAAAATGTTTTGTACTTATACACACTGAGTTTTCATTTAAATACTTCAGAAAATGCAGATAAACATTAGCAAACCAAACAAGACACAAGTCATGGATACCAAACAATCCAAACATGAGGAACACCTACATACACCAGTCATGGGTATCATATGGCAAAGGCTTCATTAATGTAAATAGCATAGAAAACTTCCAGTGGAGCAGAATATAAGTTGCAGTGGGGGGGGGTTAAATGTGAATAAGTCAGACAGACATGGTGCACCAGTTCTAGGGTCACCTGAATGTGTGTGTGTGTGTGTGTGTGTGTGTATACACTGTATGCATACATGCACACACACACACACACACACACACACACACACACACACACTTGCACATTGTAGAATATTTGGGAAAATATACAGTATGAGTCCTGCTGCAGTAATAGACCATTTCACTGAAAAATCATTTCCACAACATCCTAGGTGAAAATTTGTTATCATCCATTTTATCTAGACTGGTTTTAAAAGTTGCTAGGGAAGTTTTCAGTCTGATATTTAAGGGGAGCCCATTCCAAAAAGGGGAATACATTGGGCAGATACCTTCATGTCAACAAGAGTTATTGTTATGGTAGTATAACTTTAGGTCTCCAGAGTAGGTATTTGTTTTACTACTGTTTATGTGAAGCAGTCCAAAGAGTGCTGGGTCATTCATACAATAAGCAAAGATCACTGTTTGGGAGTCCATATAACACTGAGTAGAGGAACAGGGCTTTTAATCAGATAGAGTAACTAAGCGTACTGAGATTCGAAATATTTTGGGTAAGAAAACCTTGGGATCTCTTAAGTTGGTTTTAGTGGTTAACAATGATTGTATTCAATGATGGTGCTAGTAAGGGAGGAAAAAAGAGGGACTATACCATTTTTGGATCTTGAGGAGGTACCTTGAAGTGTAGGTTGTGTAAGGTAGAAGGATTTTTCTGACCACCACAGATATGTGGTGACACCACAGTCTGTTATACAATATAAAAAAGTACCCAATTTCCTGATGAATGTAACTGATTTAAGTGGAACATTGTTTGTATGCAAAGGTAAACTTACCAAAGGAAAATATGCTGCAGTTCTTGGTACTGATTATAAACCCATAATTAACACACCATGGATTTACTTGGTCCAGCCTTTGCTGCAGAATTTGAGTATCAGAATTCAACTTGATAGCTGCCACAAGTTTGCAATCATCAGCAAACAGTGTTGGCCATACTCTCTTGTTATCAGCTGTAATTCGAGAGTACACAACAAAGAGTTAGGGCCCAGGACATAACCTGTGGGACACCACTTATGATGGTTTTCTGTCTAGAGGAATCACTCCCTCCGTTAGCTATATGGGTTCTGTCCAACAGCCAGTTACCTATTCAGTAAGCTAAGTATAGGTTCATATTCAGTACGTACAGTTTTTCAATAGTTCCGTCATGGGGATGGTGATGAAAGCCTTAGCAAGCTTCAGGGGGGCAACACATCTGTCAAGTGTATCTTAAACCTCAGACACCTTAGGCATCACAGATACTGTAACTAATTTTTGCTTATACTCATTTTGTTCTCAGTTGCTAACCAGATCCTTCTTTTATCACAGAAGGGAGATTTCCTCCCAAGCGGCAGACACTAGTACAATTGATATGCTTGAACCCTTCAAAGAGCCTTGGACTAGTAGTCATTCTTTCTTTGTATTAATATGGACCTTGCAAGATTGTGAGGTTGCACTCTCACTTTCATAATATATAGAAGATTTGGCTTTGTTCTTCATCTAGGACCTGTACTTTCAATGATGGAGGTCTGTTGGACTTGTAGCAATTCGTATCGACAGCAAAACTGTTTTTTTTTCTTTTAAGAGTTATGGTGGGTGGAATTTGCAGTGTATCACTATCAATTTTTATAGCAGGATGCTTTGGTTCAGTATCCATGCTTATTGTCATTGTTTATGTTTGAAACGATTATTTGTGATAAAGGCAGCATGCCAGGATGCTGGTTTATGTTCAAGCTTATTGTTTGTGATGTTTAATGCACAATTCACAACAGGATGCATGGATTGTATACATTGTTGCTTTAATGTTTTAAAAACTCTTTGGATTTTTTGTTGTTTGTAAAGTTTTGGGTATACCTGTTGAGCTGTAAGATTATGGAATCTTTCAACCCTTTTACCAGAACAGTCTGTGGGCATACATCATCCTTTGGATAACTTCTGGATCCACTCACCTTAACTTTCATAACCCATTACCTAAAGATTGGAACCCCTGCTTCCTAATGGTTACCTTTACCTCATTGATGATTCTTATCGCATCTATATCACGTTATCGAAATCTTACTACATCGAATCACTAAAGGTTGACGTCTAGTGATTGATGTAGTAAAACATCAAATAACGCTTAAAAAACAAAAAGCAAACAAAAATAAAAACTAACTAGTGTACCCCCATATGGGGGGGCTGCACCCACCACACTCCCCGTACTTAAATATTCCAAATCCGAGACTGCACTACATTGAGGTAAATGGAAATCTCCCCCATAGAGATTTCCGTTTACCTGCACGATGTTCTACACTTTCGATGTTGTGGTGCCGACAACATCAGCTTCGATATTGTCGGCTTTCGACATCGTGAAGTACACCCATTCTTATCAGTTGTATCCCAATTGGCTGCCTTTTCCTGACAACTTGGTTGTGACAGGATAGCTTCGAGTTAGCCACCACTGGTCCATCCTTGGTCACCACATTCTCCTGGTTGGAACTTCTACTGTAGTTTGATAGCCTTGTATGTCCCAAGCTTGAGTATCACCAACTAATTTGTTCTTGTTATTATGTAAATGATGCAATACTGTTTTCCTTCCAGTGAGATGTATGCGTGTTCTTTTTGATGTGTAGATAAAGTACTTGCACAAATAAATTGCTTTGAACCATTGATTCACAACAAGGTTTGAAGAAGATTGATGCTTTAGATTAAACTATTTTACTTTAATTTTAAAATATATAAAAGTCAGAGCGCTTACTCATATACTGGCGTATTCATGTTTTGTTTTAAACAGATTAAAAGTTAACCATTTAACTTCTGGTTATGTTTGCCTGAAAGAAGGTTTATTATACCAAGGTTATCTATCAATATTATTTTAAAATCATCAACATATTTTACCATCTATTATGTTATAATGAACATTTTATTAAACATAAATTCCATAACAAACAAAATAAACAGCATACATTTAAACAAACCTAGGCATAATAAACATTATCTCCATAATTTGCAATTAATAACTCATAAGGATAAGTACTATGAATATATGTCTTGGATCTGAAGTCAAAACATTTCCCAGTCCTTTTTTAATGTAGTTTTTAACTTAAGGGCAGTACAATAATTTCAGACAACATTAATATATAATCATTAAGATAATCCCTTCAAGTGTGGTCCAGGAAATGCTATAATAATACCAGCTGAACGAAAATAGTGTTAATACTGTGGATATATATTCCAAAAAAGGGCTCCAGCCACCAAACCTAAAAGGACATGACACCATCGTAATCTGAACTGGACTCCTTACAGTTTTTTATTAGCATTACACTCAGGAAATCTCATCAGTTACTTACATATTTAGAATCCCAAAGGATGTGCTTTGTATTAGCACCCTGAGTGACACAAGTCCAAAACTAATAAATGCTAATTACACCAAAAGAAAATGCAACCAGGCATTCATTTTAATTCTAAAGAATACCTCTCCCACCAAGAAAAGATCCTTAAGTAATGGGAATTAAGAAGCACAAACTGATTCATCATTTAACATGCCTACATTTTGGCAACTAGGTAGCAAATCATTAAATGTAATTAAATTCCTTCCCCCAGATCAACAATTTTAAATGTACTATAGAGACAAAAACATTTTTAAACACCTTAAATCATCAAAATTTCAGTTTGACTAAAGGGCTGTGCAAGGAAGGGCAATAAGATTAATATGTTTAACACTTAAATGGTTTAAGCCTTACCCTGACTGAGACACATACCCTGAGTGAGACACATACCCTGACTGAGACACATACCCTGAGTGAGACACATATGATCGAGATTTCAGTAAATCGAATATGTAAAGTTTTAAAAAATAACACTTTACTTACCTTAAAACATTACGTGCATACAGAGGCAAGGCTGAGACACATACCCTGTGTGTACGTAATGTTTTTATCTTGACTGTGACACATTGACTGAGACGGGAAATCTCCTGTTTGAGCACATATTCTGACTGAGACACATATGGGAGCCTTTTCCCCACTGAGACACATATCCTGAGTTGGTATATTTAAGTATGGGGGTATGGGACACAGACCCTGACATGAGACACATACCCTGACTGAGACACATACCCTGATGTTTGACTTTTTTTTGGGGGTTTCATTTCCTGACTGAGACACAAAACTCGATCTTTTGGTCTCGACCATATGAAGTTCGAGATTTTGGGAATTTGATCTTCTAAAGTGAATCAGACTGAGACACATACCCTGACTGAGACACATATCCTGAGTGAGACACATATCCTGACTGAGACACATATCCTGACTGAGACACATATCCTGACTGAGGTGCATATCCTGACTGAGACGCATATCCTGATTGAGACACAGACCTACCGCAAATTATCTGGGCAGTAATTACAGACCCTGAAAAAAATATGGGCCTTTGAAATAAAGTAACAGGCACACAAATACAGTATTTTATGATTCTTGAGAACGTTGATGATATCCGAGAGCTGTCAGTTTTTAAAAGGCTTTTTGAAGAGATAATTGAGACCACAAAAAGGTGTTAAAAACTGCTTGTTTTTTATATAAAATAAGTTCAGAACTAAGTGCAAGGATGATTTTGAATGAAAAATGATTTAGACAATATATTTGTTTTAATAATAAAAGCTTTATCAAACAAAGAAGAGCTGAGTGCTCAATCATTTTATATCAAGTTTGATTTCTTCCCACATTCTCCATAAATCATTTTTCCTAAATGTATTATGGGCTTTTAGAGAATGGGCTTACTGTACATCAGTACCCTGATTGGAGAACAAGCGTTCTCCAGCAGGGTATTAATGTACAAGTAATGCCTACTGAAAAACAGGTCTGCTGCTTCACGGCAGCTTATCAAGCCGACGTGGAGCTCAGACTGAGAAAAATGGAATGGCGTCCATTATTTTACACACACTAAGGAGTCCTTTTGCTGTTTAGCGACTGTAAAATAAAATAAAATAAAAAAAAGTGTGTTTGTGTCTTTAAGTGTATGAGTGTGAAAGAGATCAGTTGAGCTACTATTTTACGCTTTCTGTTTAGCGAGTATAAAATAAAATAAAGGAAAATTAAAAAAAATGTATGTATGTCTTAGTGTGTGAAAGAATGCTGGTATGAGTGTGAGAGAGATCAGTTAAGCTGCTATTTTATACTGGCTAAGCTGCACTTCTGCTGTTTAGCAAGTGTAAAATAAAAAGATGTGTGTGTGTGTGTGTGTGTGTGTGTGTGTGTGTGTGTGTGTGTGTGTGTGTGTGTGTGTGTGTGTGTGTCTGAGAGAGACAGAAAGAGAGAGAGAGTGTGTGTGTGTGTATGTGTGTGTGTGTGTGTGTGTGTGTGTGTGTGTGTGTGTGTGTGTGTGTGTGTGTGTGTGTGTGAGAGAGAGAGGGGGAGAGTGACAGAGAAAGGGGAGAGAGTGAAAGAGAGAGATGGGAGAGAAAGAGAAAGTGAAGAGTGAAAGTGATTGACCATACCTCTCGGCATACCTGTCAACCACTTAGTGCAAGAAATCTGGACAAATTCCACCAAAATGGGAGGGGTCAAAGGCCTAAAATAGGGAGAGATTAGCTATTGCTCTTATAAACTTAGAAAGTTGCTAGAGCAACAGGGATTGTTTTAACATACATTTTCTGAAGGATTTGAAGTCTGAAACTCAAATGTATGCTATTTTTTAATGACTTCAGTCCTCACATGATCCCAGTAAATTGCCAGAAAAACACATCTTTTATGAGGAATAGATCAGAAATAGCCAAAACTCTGGACAATCTGCAAAAATCGGCACAAATAATGGGGAAACAAAGGGCTGAAAATAGGGACAGATTTTAAATATTGCTCTTATAAACTTAGTATGTTGCTGGAATAACAGGGTTTTCATTAGCATGCATTTTTACCTGAAGCAGAGATGTGTGTGTGAGAGTGTGTGTGTGTGTGTGTGTGTGTGTGTGTGTGTGTGTGTGTGTGTGTGTGTGTGTGTGTGAGAGTGTGTGTGTGTGTGTGTGTGTGTGTGTGTGTGTGTGTGTGTGTGTGTGTGTGTGTGTGTGTATGTGTGTGTGAGAGTGTGTGAGATGACTACTGGCAGCAGCAACAAAGAGGTTTACAAACCTCTTCATATTTCAGCTGAAGAAATCTGGATAAAGCCTAAAGTAAAGGGGGAAGAAAGGCTATAAAATAGAAAATTATTACTCTCATAAAATTACAAAGCTGCTAAACTAAAGGAAATATGAATCTCAAATGTATGCCATTATATAGTAACTTTAATCTCCAGTGACTGCCAATCAAATAATTTAGGAGTAAGAGACCAGAAAATAAGGTAAATAACCTGGTTGTTTTTGAAATGTTACATTTTGGCTGTAAAATGCTTCCTCCAGCACCATTAACATATACTACAGCAAGTTTGAAACATTAGGCAGAGGAAGTATTTTACATCAAAAATAGTGATAAAAATATATAAGTAAGTAAAACACAATAATTTTACAGGTAGCCCATTCTCTAATTGCAATAATGCCCTCCAGGGTGTGTGTTAATGTGTAATTAATGTCTTCCGAGGGTGTACAGGCCCGCATAACACCTCTGGGTGGGCGTTAATTACACATTTACACAAACCCTGTCAGGCATTATTGCTTACTTGCTGAACACTCATGGTAGTGGATTCTTCATAACTAACCATGTGGTTGACTTTTTGTCCTACTACTTTAAGAGGCTAGTAGGAAGAATCAGATTCACCTATGTCTACGAGTTTAGACATATCTTCCACAACAAGAATACCAGGTTAAAATTTAGTTGATCATGATATCGTTTTCATGTGGCATTTCTAAATTCTTTGGAATAGCTGTACCCAGATGATAAGAGCAGATCATATGAACCAGGCAGTAATCCTGAACTTAGAACTTATTATTGTAGATTGTATGAATCCAGTAGACTCATTTGAAATAAGTATGCAAACAGTGGCTCTAGATACAAACTGAATAAGTAATGAGAGATGAGGCAACCCCATCTCATTTGTATTATAGGGTCTCAAAAGTGTTTATTTAAGGAACATAGTATTGAATACAGTTCCCTTGTAGCTTTCCTAAAATTAGACTGGAAACTAAATATCTTTAATACTCAAATCTAAGGATTTAGCTTTGAGTTTAGAAAGCTGAATTCTAAGTTAAGGGTGTGACATCTAGTCTTTCTTGGACACAAGAAGCCAAACAGAAAAGGAAAATTGATTTTGTATATTAGACACTACATTCATTGTGTTAAAAGGGAAACCAGAAATGTACCACCAAACTATCTATCATGAAAACCTTCTGAAATAAAAAAAAAATGTCTCCTTCCTGGTGAAGATTACTTACAGCATGCAAGCTTAACATTACAGAGGTAATTTTCAGGAACGTGAGAACTTGTTACACCAGCATGGTATAAGTAACCTTCACCCATTTTTCATTTAGTTCTGTCCTACGATATCTATGTTTTAGTATTTAACTTGTATTTACTGTATTTGATAAAGATTTGGTTTTTGAATTATACGTGAGAAAAATAAATGCAAAACTCAGTATAACTTGCACAACTGTATAGTACACTTGAATCAGTTATCATAAAGTAACATTCAATACTTCAAACGAAACTTACAATAACCTCGTAAGATACTTCATTACCACTTGTCAGATGATCTAGAGTTATATCTCTTTTTTAGCACCTTTAACAAATATGCACAATGTTAACAATGACAGCCATACTACTTAGCAATGACACTTTTGTAATTTAAAATTGATGGTTTAAAAAGGAGCTCCAGCTTCCTTGCAGACACTGAAAACCTTTCTAAATCACATTTGCCAATTTCATACTTATAATACAAGTAGCCACAGAAGATGGATTAGTTTTAATTTATCTTAAAAGATTAGACAAACTGAGTTGTTTACAAGCATGTAAGCTTGGCAATGCTAAGTACAATTATCAGTGGAATCAGCACATGCTTTCATTATTACAATGCAGCCCAAAAGTAGGGGGTGTGCTGGTGAATGAATAGTTGGAATCTTGCATCTTACAGCTTGGTAAAACTGGTAAAAAGTTAGTAAAATGTTAATGTCAGGGATACATTTTGTCTTAAATACATTCAGTATTTTTTCCATGACGTAAAACTTTAGTTCCCGTGATACTTTAGAATAGTATATACTTCTGCAGGAATGATGGTGGGATGGTGTAGGAACTGTGCTGAAAGAAGATGGTTTGGTATGGTGTAGTATAGCAATAAACTACAAAAATGTAATAGAATTACACAAAAAGAAGGTCCCTTTAAGAAAATAAGCAGAACTGTAACATTACCTGTATTATTAGGAAGTGATTCTACCATTTTGTCATCACGCACATTAATTGCAGACTAGGAGAGAGAGGAAAATGACTGTTTTAACACTGGAGCGGCTCGGATTGTTACCGGGTGGCTCTACATCCAGTCCTAGAAGTGGAGCTCGATATCAGAATCTTGGGAAAAATGAGAAAGGTATTGTAAAAACAAATGATAAAGCTGTCAAACGGCCTGTTGAGCATGCTTTTAGTTGTAAGAACAGTAGCGAAGGTATAAGCTACAATTTTAAGACAATTATGGACACGGTTTTTGAATTTAACCACAATGGAGGGTTAGCTGACAAAGCAAACAAATTAGAGCAAGTGAAAGAATTTCAGACTTTAAAAGAAATGATATACTCATGTGACAAAATGTTTAAATTTAAAAGTTTACAAATTGAAAACAACTATCTTCGTGAATTTATAAGTTTGAAGATTGTGCCTCAAGGGTTGTGTTTTTGTAAGTTTTCTTTTGGCATTTATTATGATTGTAATAAATAATTAGTGACTTTGTTCATTTTTTTGATAAGTGTGGGTGGGAATTAATGAATATGATGATTAAATGCAATGAAGCCATGTTAGACTATATTGATTCCATATTAGATAAGTTAAATCAAGATATTTTGGATGACTTACTGTTTCCCGAGTATTCAGGGCTGTAAGAAGGTATACTAGCCAGGGTTGACAGAAAATGTGTTATTTTATTTAACAAGAAGCAGAAAAAATTGGCCAGGGACATAAAACAATATGCTGATAATAAAGTGTACCTTGTACCTAAAATTATGAAGAACAACAGATAGAAAAGGATGGGATTCATTTTATAATCTCAAAATACTAAAATAACAAATTTTAGTATCTCGAGACTATAAAGCCGAAAATTCAGAAAAATGACAACCCACAACCGCGAAATTCAAAATCGCGATCATACATATACACACACAATCACACAAACAAGCACAAATATACCTACCTAACTACACTATAACAAACAAAACAACATACACAACATAACAAACAAACACACCTACCTTACCTACAAGCAGGGGGGCAAGCCTCCCTGCACCCCCGCATACCCCCGCTACTTATATATACTAACTCCAAGGTCGCACTAAACACACAAACATAAAACCAACCACTACACACACTCACACACACTAAAATCCCTACCCAATACCCTTACATAAACACCACTTACCTGAATACCCAGCTAAATCCACAAACCGCATCGCACATCACGAATGCACCAACAGAACAGCGGATTCAACATTTCTCCATTTGATATTATGCAGTTTCGCATAACTGCACCTTCGGCTTTATAGTCTCGAGATACTAAAATTTGGTATTTTAGTATTTCAAGATTATAAAGTGAAACCACAAGAACGCTACTACTAACAGACCAGTCCACTCCAAAAACAAGATGATTGTTGAATGATGACAGGGATGGGGGGGGGGGGGCAGGTTTGGATGTACTGGGTTCTTTTTCTCCCAGGGGACAGGATTGTTTAGCGAACAAAAGCAAACAAATGGGAGGAAGTGGGACCATCATATTTAAATGAGGACAAGGAGAAATACAGGTTAGGGTGTGGAGGAGGATATGATCACCTTTCACCGCAATGGCACTGAGGGGTGTTATAATGGTTTTAAAATGTACAACTACACTGATAGGCCCCTGTCTAAAGAACAGTTCACTTTGTTCCTAAAAGGACTTAAATTTATTCCCACTATAAGAGTGGATTTGGCAGACACTCTTCTTGAACTAAAACTTTTTACTAGAAAATTGAATCTAACCTTATTTTTTTAAGGAGCAAGGAAACATCAACAAGCCTGTGGGATTAAGAAGACAAAGTGCATTCAATCCACATTTAAATCCGCTTATTCAAATTTTTTAGAATTGTGTTACTAAGACATTTACAAATTATTTTCTCAACACAAAATTTTTTTTCTAACCTTAACACTGGTGAACGAGACATCTTAAGGCAGTTAAGAAGTGATTGTTGTGGTATTAGGGTGATGAAACCTGATAAGGGGCGTGGTGGTGTGTTATTTGATGAAGAGGATTATAACAACAAAACAACACAATGACAACTATGTTACCTGACTGTGAGACCTACTTATAGGAGGATTGACTCCTACTTAGAGGAATATTTAGTGGAGGGCAGGATTGATCTGGTCATTTATGATTTTTTGAAACAACCACACCCCTTTATTCCAAACATTTTCACTATTCTGAAAATTAATAAGTGCATTACAAACCCCCCTTTCCGCCCTATAATTTCTGCCAAAGGTGCCAAAACTCACCCATTGGCAGTATTCATAGATTATTACACCAAGGAAGTTGTTTCAAAAACTGAACATCTGGTCAAGGATTCTTGGGACTTCCACGGAAAATCAAAACAAACTTTATGGAAAAGACAATTAATTTTTGTCACTATAGATGTTGAAGATCTGTTTTCAGTAATACCTAAAAACGATGGTTTAAAACATTTTCATGACACCCTACATCATCACTCTTCCCTCACTAGTAGCACACTACTTCTTTTGTGTGAACTTATGGAGTTGGTCCTTAAGAATAACGTTATCCACTTTCATGGTGAGTATTACCAACATGTTACCGTGGCTGCAATGGGCACAGCTTGTGCCCTGGCATACGTCAACTTGGTAATGTTAGGGTGGGAAGAGGAACATGTTTTTAAGAGTCCATTTGCCAAGTTCCTACACTCATGCATCAGGTTTTTGGATGACATCTTCATTTTATGGGATGGTAAAGTGGAAAGAATTGAGGAATTCATGGTGTATTTGAGTGGATGTTCCAACTATTTTAAATTCATCTCTAGCTGGAACCCCAACACTATCAATTATCTCGACACCACTATATCCCACACTAACTGTGGTTTTTAGGAAGGAAACAGTGTGTGTATGTGTGTGTGTGTGTGTGTGTGTGTGTGTGTGTGTGTGTGTGTGTGTGTGTGTGTGTGTGTGTGTACCAATTTCACAGCTGCCCAAGAACGTAGAAAAAAGGGAATAACACTGTGAAAATGCACTATCAGCCCCTAAACCTTAACACACTGCAGTAAAACATTCCACAATCTCAAACTTTCAACAAAGAGAATGGTGACCACCAAGGCATCAGTGAAGTATAAGTATGCCATACACACAAACACATGCACACACACACACACACACACACACACACACACACACACACACACACACACACACACACACACACACACACACACACACACACACACACACATGTCCACTCTTGAATAATACAACCATTACCAAAATGCACTTAGATACAGACGAATGCTGCACTTAGAATAACTGCTCAGCTCCGAAATACCTTAAAGCTATATAGAGCTCTGCAGTACCATTACCAAAATACAGACGTAGAATAACTGCTCTGCTCCGAACGCTCCATTACCAAAATACAGATGAATGCTGCACTTAGAATAACTGCTCTGCTCTGAAATACCTTAAAGCTATGAAGAGTTCTGAGTCTGCATTACCACCACACCTGCTCTGAAAATGAGCTAACTCCACTCTGGAAAATATGCTGCACTTCCTGCTCACACACACACATCTGAAAATACAGATGAGATAGCCAGAAATAAATACCTTTATCTCCACTCTGGAAATATTCAAATAAAGTGCTCTGCAGCTGAACTTCCCGCTTGCAGACAGCTGGAAATCCAAAATCCATTCAAACAGTAGCAATGCTGCACGTGAGCCCTTGAGCTCAATTTCGACAGGCTGATGCAACTGACATCATCACGCACATGATGACGTCAGCTCAACCGTGAAAGAAAAAAAAATTAAAACAAAGCTGGGAAAAATTCGTAAATAAAGGGGTGCCACTCGGAAATCGTGGCACCCCATTATTTGGATCCCAAAACTCAGTAAAAAAACGAGTAATTCAGTATGGTTGGGAGGTATGGTAACCACCCATTTGTACAAAAGAGAAATTTAGTTAGAGGGCAGGCTATTCGAGTAGCCAGGATGACATCTGAACAAACTAACGTAGGGACAGAATTGGCTAAGCTTCAAGAGATGTTTTTAGATAGAGGTTACCCCAACAAACTAATGACTGACATCATTAATGAAGTTCAAGAAGGTTGGGGCACCAAATTAAAATCACCTTTGGGGACAGGACTTAACAAAAATCAACAAGCCCCAGTCCAAAGCCAGGTATGAAAATGCCTTACTACTTGAATTTAAACAACACTCTAGAAGTGTTCAAGATATTATTAACAAAAATTGCTGTATCTTCAGAGTGAACAATGACGTTCAAGAAGTAGTTGGCCAAGTACCACTTTTTTTTCCTTCAAAACAAGAAAGAACTTTAAACAGATTTTTGAATCAAGAGGCTTATCTATTAATGGTCGGAAAAATGATACATTACCTTGTAGTAGATGTAAACAATGCCCTTTTATTGTAAAAGATGACTACATAGTTATAGAGAATGATTTAGATAGTAGGGTGGAATTTAAAAGGGGAAACTGTTGTTCTAAGAGACTGATATATTTAGCTAAATGTGAAGGGTGTTCTGCCTTTTACATTGGCAAAACAGAGGCAGCTTTAAAAACAAGGATCTACGAGCACATTTACGAAATGAGTGTCAAAAAGGAGACTAACGCTCTTTATAAACATTGCAAGATATCTGCAAACTTTAACAGATTTAGGTTCGGTATTATTGATATCTTGACACCAAACCTTAATGGGGGGAATTGGAAACTTACTTTATTAAAAAAGGAACTGAAATGGCAGTTGAGACTAAAAGCCACCTTTCTTCTTGGACTTAATGATTATGTTTCTCTCAAGCCTGTATTAAAGGACAGAGCTGCCCTGGTGTAGTCATTTATGAAATTTATGAAGTTTTTTTTTTAAGTTCACTGTGCATTTTACATATTTTATATTTTTTATAATGATTTAAATCTTAAACAGAATGTTCTAAATGTTCAAGATGTACTGGAGTATGTCACAAATGGATTTAATGTTTTAGTTATTCAAGGGTTAATTGTGGTTTGAAGGGCTAATTACGCTGATTAAACCAGTAGGAAGACTATTTAAACCCAAGTACTTGTGCAACATGGTTATAGGTTCATAGGTTCATAAGTGTGTACTAGGCTAATGGCCCTGGAGCCTTTACAAGCCTAGCCCATAGGATTACCCTGGCATCGTGCCACCCGACCTTAGTTTCTAGTGCCTCTGTCGAGTATAGGTTCATAGGTACTAGGCTAATGGCCCTGGAGCCTTATCTGATGAAGTCTCTTGGAAGAGATGAAAGTGCTCATATTTTGTATTTGTTTTATTAAAATTCCCTCAGCTGCTGGAGTTGGATTACTTTGGATTTGAGTAGTATAGCAATAACCCACGGCTGGGTTTCAGTAATGCTGGATTTACCGTAGTTGGTGTGGTTTGGTCATGAGGCAAAAGCCCAAGTGACCAAACAAAGCCAAACATGGGTAAATCCAGCAATACCCTATTCCAGTCATGTATTGTTGCTATTATACAATGACATAATGTAAGAAAAAGGTTACTTTTCTTAAATGATGTCATTGTATAATGGCACCATGGTGCTCTTCTGCTTTTTTGCCCCATATCTTGGGGCTTTCTTGATGCACTGCACATACATATGGGACTTACATTCCCATGCTTAGCAGTACATCAGTGCTTTGGAAAGGAAGCAATGGAGAAAGGAAGATCTCTGTTGCTTTTTTTTTGTTTGTTTCAATAACAAAAAAAATTAAAATCTGGACAGTTCAGACTTACGAGAGAGACAGGACAGTGCAAATTCAAGGATAATCAGGTACTTTTTCCTAGTTTGGCATAGCGCACCTGATTATTCTTCTATTATTTTCTTGTACTTCTGAAATGTCTGGATTTCTAAGTTTATTTATTTATTTTTTTAAAGTGAAGAAAACTGGAATCTCCATAGCATATATTAATAGAACATCTGGGTGACTCAACTTTTTTCTATTGGTATATGCTGGATTTTACAATGGGCACACTGGTTGGGCTGAGTAATCAGTGTGCACGTTTTTTGAGTGTTAATAGCTAGTCATTGTATAAGATGATTTTTAACATTTTGAATTTCATTGTAATGTGTACATGGGCCTTTGTCTGGACTCTGAAACTTCTGTAATCATGTTGACAGTTTATGTCACTTAGAAATGTATCCCTGGATGATTAGACGGTAGAGGTTCTGCTACTCTCTATTGTGGTGTTAGTTAGTTATAGCATATAATAAAATATATATACAAACTGCAACTGAAAGTCAATCCTGGACACATCAAACAATTACAAGAAAAAAAAAATGGTCTGACTACCACTGCCACAGCCAGCATGTTAAAACCCAAAGTTTAATATACAAGAAGCATAAAAATATAGTATATAAAAGTAGGAAATGATTAGCGCTTTCACGCTCAAGGCATTTCTTCAGATTTAGTTCATAACACACCTTCCTCTGACATTTATACATAATGACCAATAAAAATAAGCCCATTCAAACAATTCAGCCAATAGGAACTATGCCATGAGAAACATGAATGAACTAGCCTGCGCACCTTTAGGCACAAACAATAAAGCAATGCACTCATTCAGACAGCTAAAACAATTGGAGCCATGCTATGAAAAGCATCAATGAATGCTACTGAGTTAGCAGAGATGAGATGGATTCCTAAATTGGAAGCTGATAAAGTCCCAGGATTGAATGGCATGGTTTCTTTAAAGCCTGCTTTGGAGACTCACAGGCTGATTCATTGATGCTTTTCATAGCATGGCTCCAGTTGGTTGAACCATCTGAATTGGCACATTGTCTTATTGTTTATGTCTAAAGGCATGCAGGCTGGTTCATTGATGTTTCTCACCGCATGACTCCTATTGGTTGAATTGTTTGAATGGGCTCATTTTTATTGGTTATTGTATAAATGCAGGAGGAGGAGGATTTTTTATGAACTAGATCTGAAGAAGTGCCTTGAGCATGAAAGGGCTAATTGTGTCCTATTTCTATATACTATATTTTACGTTTTTTATATATTAAACTTTTGGTTTTAACATGCTGGCCGTAGCTGTGGTAGTCGGACCATTCTTCTGTTTTCCTTACTGATAGCATATACAAAGGCTGTGCAGAAGTAGTGTAATTGCCACTTGTGCTTCTCACGTTTGGATCACTATTGCATGCTATATGTGACCATCACCTATGTCTTGATAATATCAGCCCAGATATCATAGCCAAGGTTTTATAAAATACAACAGAAAATATTTGGACTTCGACATTTATTATTTTTTTTCGAAGTCTCACATTAATTGCTTCTTTGTTACTAATCCTATAGTTAAATTTTGCCCCAGCAATGTAAGGGAATAGTAGTAAGATTAAGACTCAGCAGTGTAACTCATCTGTATACAACAGGAGGTCATAGAGGCTTTGAATAATAAACCAATATGTAATTAATTTAGATCCTTATCATGGAGACTTCTTGAAATCAAAAAAGGGTACATCATTGAGATTATTACGTAAAGTCTCACAGCAAGTATTTTATAAAAGGCAGCAGGGAACTTTATTACAATATTGTCTGCCAATCACATTTATCATTTTCTCATCATTAATCAGATGTTTTATTTTTGTTAGCCAATGTAAGGGAATGGATGGAAGACTTATTTTCACTGAGAAATTATAACTTACCTTCACATATTTAACTAATAAATCATCAAGCATTCCAGGAAAAAGTATGAGAATAATTGAATAATGACTGCAGATGTAACATAGCTAACCCTTCATTGTTTATGTTAAGAGACTTAATTTGAAGGCTAAGGTATTTTAATTATTTTAACCACATAATGTGAAAGCATTGACCATTCACTGCTAGAGTCTACACATCTGGCTTCTGTCTACCTGAGTTATTCTGCTTTAGATGCATTTAATTTCCTATTAGCCTCTTGAAGCTTGGTTTCCCTATACTTGGCAGAGTGTATAGTAAATGAGTTTAAACTTTTCTATGTCTTAACTTGGGATTGTTCAATTGCTGTTTTACGAGGAATCACTGCCAGTGAGATTGCTGTTTGTACACCAACAATGATTGCAAGTGTTTGGGCTTGTCTTTTTTCTCTGTGATTGTACAACTCTGGAGTTGGTATGTACAACAAGGGTGATGTTGTGGTGACTCTTCCACCCAGATGGTGTGCAGGGGGCTCAACTCCTGCAAAAAAAACCCAACACTTTTTTTTTTTACTTGTTTCATTAAGCTGAACCTTCAATCACTTTCCAATTAAATCATCAGTGAATGGAAACTTGATTAAACATGGGGGGAGCAGCTTCAGCACCTCAGCAGTGTTTTGATTGCACTCTCATTAATGTTTGGATCACGCTCTCACTTTCTTCCTTCAGGTCAGCTGTTACTTACAAGTATACTGGGCTGCTTACTGAGATGTTAAGACTCATAATACTGAGCACCAAAATTGCTGGAAAAAAGGACCAAGAACACAGGAGAACAGCAAATGTTAAACAACACTTTACTCCTTTCAAGCATTTTCTTCCAGAGTGGAAGGCATCCCTGCACCCTCAGTGTTGCAAGCAAGCTCCCACACCCCTCAAACTTACATAAACATACTCTGAGATTACTATACCATGGAGAAAATTGATTAAAAAAAAAAAAAAAAACAGCAATCTTGGACTTAGTAAATGTTCGTCAGAATGTTTGGTAATTTGGTCTTGGCATTCTAGGGCTCACACTAACTAGTTGATCTTTACTATCCTGAATTTCTTGATTGGTAAGAATATTCACATTTAGCTCCATAATATCTTTCAATATGCGGACTGTCCAGATCCACACTGGTGAGGAAACTGGAATAAAGTAGGAGAGGCTATTCTAGACATCTGTCTGGCAAATGACTTGATGGTGGCCAGCACATAGTTCAGTATGACAGTCACAAGATCACAAGCAGGGGTGGCCAACATGCAACTCATGCAGATTTCCTCCTAGTAAGGAAGGGGCATTGGGGTACAGTCAGAGATTGCAAAGTCATCCCCAAAGAAACAGCCCACAGCATAAACCACTGGTAGCACCAATCAGTGGCCAAAAAAGGTTCTAAAGCAAACAGAGACTAGGCTGAAGACCTGGAAGTTGACTAAAGTGAAAGCACAAGAGTTCAGGGAAATACTTAGACCTATAGCACCTCAGGAAGAAGAGGAAATGGGTGGAGTTGAAAAAGAATGGCAGCATCTCAAAACAGTATGTGTGAGGACTATAGAATAAATATGTGGCAGAGCCAGATATGGAAATAAGGTACATAAGGAAAACTGGTGGTGAAAAGTCTAGGAAGTCAGCAAAAGAAAGGAATGCAGGAGAAAGTGGAAGATAGAAAAGACAGACCAGGCTATGAATGATTACTGGTTGGCTAATAAATATGCTAAAACAGCAGTTGCAATAGAAAAAAAAACAAGGTATCAGTGGCACTCTACCAGTTTCTGGAAAGTAACTCAACATATGACTGGAGAAAAAGCATTCTAGTGTCACTGTAAAACAATGGGGACATTCACCACTGTGGACAATACAGAGGTATCAAACTCCTATCAGACAGCTTGAACATACTTGAGAGAAATACAGAGAGTAGTAGAAAGTAAGATGGGAGAAGAGCAGATTGGATTCAGATCAGGATGCAGCATAACCAACCCAATGTTTTCAGTGTGAATGAGAAGAAGTTACGGATGAGGAAAGAGTTCAACTGGACATTCCCAGGCTTGGAAAAAGCATATGACAAGGTCCCATGAAAGGTGATTTGGGCAGTCCTGTGATAGTTCAAAGTCTCAGAAACACTGATAAAATTAGTGCAGGCTGTGCACAAGGATCAGTGATGCAAGTATGAACACTGCTATTTATCTATCATTTGTTTATTTATTTAACATTTGTTTACCGGGAGAGTTTGTACTCATGGAGGAATGCCCAGTGGTAGTGGGTATGCATCAGGGTTCAGCTCTGTGCCCACTGCCATTCATAGTGGTGATGAACTACATTAGCAAACAGGCTGGAGGAGCTAGATTAACAGAGCTGCTTTATGGAGATTTTATGGCATTACAAGCAGACTCTGAACAAGAACTTCAGCAAATAATAGAGAAATAAATGTACAAATGAAGGCACAGGGGATGAAACACAGTACAAGACAAAGCAGCTGTCATGGCAGCAAATGAGGGAAATCAGAAGCTGAAAACTGAGACAGAAAGGAAAACAGTGGAATAAGTGAACAAATTCAATTGTCTGGGAGGGGTGTTGGAGGAGAATGTTAAGTCTGAATGAGAAAGTCAAAGGTAGAATCAGAGGGGCTGCAGCCAACTAGCACAGAGTGTCAGGGGTAGTATATAACAGAAGGATGCTAACGAAGCTGAAAAGTAAGGTGTGCAAAACAATGGTACCTACTGGTGCTATTATATGAGTCATAAACCTGGGCAGGGAGTAAGCTAGAGGTGATGGAAAAGAGGTGCCTGAGATGGGTGGTAGGGTGTACACTGTGTGACAGATGAGGAAATGAGGACGGCACAGCAGAAGCCAAAGTAGCTCTGCAGATAGGGTCAAAGAAAACAGATTATGGTGGGTTATGCACATGCTTAGGAAAAGCAGAGGACAACCTGGTGAAGAGAATTTGGGAGAGACAGGAAGAAGACAAGTGGAAACAAAGGCATCTTTCAAGGTCATTGCCAGTGACAGACAGAAAATGACCATGAAAGAAGACAGAACAGTGGCACTGATTCAAGAAAGATTGTGACAATGACAATTGTGACCCTATGTAGAAATTGGGAAAAAATAGTGTTATTGATGATGATGATGATGATGATGATAAACCCACTCAACCACAGAAGCTGAGTATCTTACAGTGGTTTCTGATAAGCAGTGCAGACTCATGCTATGTCTATGCATAGGTAGCACTATGGTGTGACATACTGGGACACTACCAGTTGGGAGCACATGCTCTGATGGTGAAGTTTAGGCCTGTTACTGAAGTTCTCTCATTCAATATCACACTCATCATCGAAACAAACTTTTTGAGTTCTATTTCATCTAACATTTTCATGAATAAGGGAGAACAGTGTACAGATTATGGCTCACAATGAAGGGATTTCACTGGTCCCCATTCTCTGTGACAGTGCAATCTCACAGTTAGTGTGTATGTCTATGTGTGTGTGTGTATATATATATATATATATATATATATATATATATATATATACATATATATATATATATATATGGTTCTACCTGACATAATCGAAACCACACAACACCGACAACCACATCACCGACACCACATATTCGACAGTCCATAAACACGAAACCACACATAACAAATAACAGACGGTACACAAACACGAAACCCCATACAAAACAAAACACATCCCTATTCCACAAACCACACACACAACACAAGCACACCATAATCTAAACCTTACCCTAACCCTAAGGTCCGTCACTCTCGCGACCCTTAGCCCCTCGGCCCCTAACCCTAACTCACTTCTATTCCCTTAACCCTAACTCACTTAACCCGCCCCTATCGCTCCCTAACCCTAACTCACTTAACCCACCCCTAACCCTAACTCACT
This sequence comes from Protopterus annectens, assembly GCF_019279795.1. Lineage (NCBI taxonomy): Eukaryota > Metazoa > Chordata > Ceratodontiformes > Protopteridae > Protopterus > Protopterus annectens. Next base: position 1,280,526,916 of record NC_056725.1, read on the forward strand.
TAACCCACCCCTATCCCCACAGACCGTCAATCTCCACACACACAGCCTTTCCCTGGTGTTGTCATCCGTCGTGTCGGTCTTCTGCATTGTCGATGTTCTGCAACCGGTCTTCTGATCTTCTGGAGCTCAGTTCGATGTCGGTCTTCTCAGCTGTCGACGAAGTCAGGTAGAACCATATATATATATGTATAGGTTTACTATCATTTTGTTGATTCCAACTTGTGCAATTTAATTTGTGCGAAAATGTCGATTTGCACTATGTAAACACGAATACCACAATGTCAAACCGTACAATACAGCATTCGCTGCAGTAAGGTACAACATTGTGAAATGTACCCTTTCCCTCACTATAGTCCGATCCAGGAGTTTGTATATTAAAGTAGCACGGGATGTGGGGGGGGCAGGGAGGCTTGCCCCACTGCAAATATGTTATTTACTGTGCATTGCACAGTAGTGTGTCGACATTTGCAGTCACCACACTTCCATTCATTCTTTTGATTTGATCCAGTTAATTGATAGTAAACCTATATATATATATATATATATATATATATATATATATATATATATACATACATACACACACACAGACAGACACACACACACACACACACACACAGTAAAAGAGTAGGTAGAGTGGTGAACATAGCCTTCCACAGGGGGTGCAGGTGGTCTTGACTGATTCCCTGCAAAACATAATTTCTTTTCCCCTTTCTCCAAGATAGAGTGATATTGGAGTTAAGATTATAGAAGTAGCAGAAGGTGTGTGTTGTGCAAGGTTGTCTCCCTGCAGAAACATTTATATGTTATTTCCCTACCTCCTGACTATTTGACAAGTTAAGATATGACATCAGGACTTACAGTTGTCACAGTTCAGCTCAAGGAGCTTGTGTGTACTATGTTACAATTAATGTCCAGATCCTAAAATAACAAAGTTATTGTAAACTGTAATAACACTAAAGGAAAATAAAGCTATGTTCATTGCCCCAGCAAGGGAAAGGAGAAAGGAAAGCTTTATTGTTACACTGAGCTCTCACTGAATCGATTATTTTATTTTGTATTTGTTTACTGGGACAGTCCAAATGGGCAGAAAAAATCCTCTTCAGTATAGGCCCAAGGGGAAAAGGTCCAAGATACAAAAAAAAAACAGAAAAAGTACTTACAATAGTTACAAAAGTTGTTACAAAAACATAAAATGGTAAGTTACTAATATTAGCATAAAAATAACATATTTACATACCTCAGTAGATGAATAAGCCAAAATAAACTGGAACAAGTGATTGACGGTTTACTATGGTAAGGTCAAAGTGGGTTCAGTCGAACCCACTTCAGTCAAAGTCCGGAGGCTGAACAGCGACAATGTCAAACCCAACATTGTTGAAGTACAAATCTTGCCCCTATCTTGACCCATGTTAAAACCTGTTTCGAGGTAAAAGATGAGTCGTATTTTGAAAATTTCAAAATTTGACATTCTCCTTTTCGTGGTCGTGGGTCAACCAACCCATCATTCTATGGGGTCCGGTTCAACCATACCAAGGTAAACCATGATTAACATATTACAGGGCATTTGTAATGAAATGGTTTTAATGGATCTAAACCTTTTGTGGGTGTCGTTGTTACAGTCTATTTCATTTTTCTGTAGAAAATATTTCATTGTGCAGGTCTCTTAGCCACCTCCTTTAAGAAGTTCAGTGCTTGATCAGGGAAGAACTTGCTGTTAGGTCTTAACATTCTATTTTTCAGGCTGACAGATAAGAGTTTTGTGATCGGGATGTAGAATTTTACCTTCCTACTCCATTAACAGGTTGTTGTGCAGAAGGAGAGGCTATGGTTGAATAGTGCAGTTGCATTATTTAGAGAAAAACTTGGTTGTTTGGGCCAGATTTTAGCAATAAGGGTTGTGTTTGCTTTGTTTTGCCTTTTTTTAAACATCTTTATTAAATTATCACTTATGACACAGGCAAACTTTCATTTACATAAAGGTAAAGAAACCATATTAACAAGTTCACATTTATGATCATATATCACATATTTTCTTCTATACAATATAATAAATCAAACATTTTATAAATTGTACAATTTCTGCTCTCTCTTAAACCTCATTTCTCCTCCAGAACATATTTCTGCATGTACTGTTCCCACAACTTCCATTTTTTTCTATGCAATTTGCTCCTACTCTTTCCTAAAGATCCCACTTCAAGTTTATTTTATCTGTGTTACAATATTCACTACTTCAGTTATGGATAGTTTAGACTTTGATTTCCATTTTCTGGTGATTCCCTTTTTGGCAGCCTCCAGAATTAAACTTAACAAGGCCATACATACTATATCTAGGCAATTCAGGTCCTGTATGCTAGCTCAAAAATCATTTCCTTACTTACACTCATTTGCTCGTTCAGTATTTCTGACAGAGTACTCTTTATAAAATTTTTAATGTCTGCCAATGCATTACACTCCCAAAGTATATGCTCCCAGCTACCTCTTTCTTCTTCATCACACTTACAACATCTGCTGTCTAACTGAGAAAAAATTCTTTGGAGTCTGCTTGGGGTATAAAAATACCTATGCAAACACTTCCAAGTAAAAATCTTAAACTCTTATAGACTTTGTTGCATATTTGGGAGCTATGAATACATCCTTCCATTGTTTCTTTCTGAGCTGCTTATCTAATCTCTCTTTCCAATTTTTTCTATTATTCTCTGACTTATTCCTATAGTTATAGTGCAATATATTATATGCCCTACTAATTATCACGTTTTTAACAGCAGCCTCTGTTCTAGATTCAACTAAAAACTCTACCAGTGCAGGTCTTTCACTTAGGATTCCCCTATCCCTTTCTCTCTGCCTGTACTCTATCAGTCCCTGACAGGGAAGGTAGTGTCTAGCCTGAAGTCCAAATGTCTTCTTGGCTTCTTACTATTCTATTACTTTTCTCTCTCTCTCTCTAAATATTTGTTCCCAATACCTTTGTTCGTTTTCTAGTTTTCTCCAGTAAATTCCAACCCTTCTTGTCTATTATCTGTATCTCTAATAATAGTAATCCCTATTGGCAGAATCTCCTTTCTCCACCCCTGTGTTGACTTAGTTCTTAGAATACCTTCTGCTACTTTATGAATATAATATTGTGTATGGCTGTTGTTATTCTCCTTAAGGATCTGCATCCAAAATCCCACTCTCTCCTTATTTCTTGAATTTTCTTCCTGCTTCATCATCATCACTTTCCACTTAGAACTGTGACTTTCTGCTTGTGTTATATACAACTGTATAGCTCTAAAACATCCCTTCAAATGAGGAAATCCTAAACCACCTTGTTCTATTGGAAGGATCAACTTATCCCACTTGACTTTTGCCCTCTTCCCCACCCAGATAAATTCCTTAAACGCTTTATTGATTACTATGACTATACACAACTTCTCTGGTTGATAAAAATATGCCTGACCCATTTCTAAAACTAAAGGAACTAAAAACATGTTTACTGCTTGTATCTTGCTATCCATATCCATAGACTAAAGCTTCCAGTTTCTCAGTTTTGGTATTTTCTTTTGTTTAGTCTTTTTCTACATATCCCTATCTTGTGTGACAGAATGATTTTAAACCCATAATACTAAATATCATGTTCCCATAAATATGGGTATTACTGAACCAATTTATGTGTGGGTACACAGTTTACAGCTATAGCCTTGGTTTTAGCTTCATTAGTTTTATATCCTGAAAAAAACTGGAACTGTCTCAAAATATTCCACAACTCTGAGATGTCTTTTTCTGGTTTTAACAGGTAGAAAATAATATCATCTGCAAATAAAGCCAACTTTACTTGATTGCCATACCAATTACATCCTTGAATTTCTGAGCTATTTACTTTCTTTGCCAATGGTTCTAAATATAACACACATAACAAAAGAAAGAGTACACACTTGCCTGGTTCCTTTGTTCAGCACAGCTTATCAGAGAGGAATCCTCACACTTGATTTTTGCCTCCAATCCCTCATATATCCTTCTAATTAACCTTGTTATTGTATCAGAGAATGCAAATGCTTACATTGCCTTATTCATAAAATCCCAGCTTTACTCTGTCAAATGCTTTTTTCTGACAAATTTCTACTATCCATTTCTTAAATTCTTCTTTTTTTAACAGATAGGTAGGGAAGTACCACAGTCTCATTTTACTTCATTATCCTGCATTTTTATCTTAGCTATTATCGATGTTTCATCTGAAACAGCTATTGCATGTATGCCAAAGCTCTCAATTAAGTGCACATGTTTCTGTGAAATATAATTTCTGTCCAGTCTAACCCAGTTGTTAAACATTCAGGAATAACATGTAAATTCTACCAAGAGTTACTACTACTGAATTAATGCCTTCAGCTCTTCCATATCAAATATTTTCATAAATTTCTCCAGAAATCTACTCTCTTTTGTTATATTTTCCTGTCTAGAACCCAGATATAGCCACATTGTTGCAAATCAAATTTCAATCCCTGCCTATAAATACTATTCCCTGCTGAAAGCTGATTATTTCTCTCCAAATTTTCATAATCTCCATAACAGCAGTTTTAGGTTGAATATAAATACATGACAGCATGATCCTCCTCCCTTGTCAGTAGCCCCTTAGTACCACAAATCTACCATTATCTTGTTTCCCCTCTTCTTACACTATTGGAGCTCCTCTAATAATTAATATAAGCACTTCTCTTTCCCTTTGTTCCTCATATTCTACTGAATATCTATCATGAAACCCTTTCTTTATCAAATTTGCATACTCAGTTCTTTCCAAATGTGTTTCCTTTAGCATTAGTATTTGCACTCTGCATTTCTTATTATAATTAATTATTATTTCCTTTTTGTCTATACCTGTGAAATCATTCACATTCCAAGATAATATGGAAAGTATTACCATTATGATAAGATGTTATTATTCCCACCTATTATATATGACAGCTTTTGTAAATCTCTATTTCTAGCTTTTGTGATATGTGCACCCACTAGTGTTTTGCAGGTTGTTCCTTTACAGAGTTTTTTTTTATCATCTCTCTTTGAACCCATGTCACATTTTACAAAATTCTTGTTTTAATGAAAACCTTCAAAAAATACCCCAGAACACCCTTATAACCTGTTAATTTAATACACACACACAAAACATTGTACATCTTTAAATAATGAAATGTAACCCTCCTAATAGGAACAACTATTCAAACAGAAAGCTGCGAACACAGGTTTGGTCTAAAGTTAAGTTAAGGTTATCCATGCTAAAATGCATGTTGCTGCTTGTGCTCCTACTTTCACTAATTGGTGTCTGTTCTTTTTTATCTTTATTCCCCTCCCAGGTGTGAAAAATAACTTGCACACTTTCAGAAAACATTTTTTTAGCTTAGAAAAAAACAGTGGTTTGTTTTTTCAACCTTAGAAAAACAAGAAAAATGTAACCCTCAGTTGCAGGCTTCTTCTAAAGACATGCACAAACATTTATTGCTAAAAGAAAACTTTTCATTATGTTCAGTATTCTTTTATTTACTTGTTTCCACCTCGGCGTTCGTGAAAATCTACTGCCAATCATTAGCAGACCGGAGTTCCGCTGTGGCGACCCCTAACTGGGAAAAAACGAAAGACAATCAACAACAACAACAGCATTTGATTAAGCCAAGACTCTTAATTTAGACACTCACGTCTGCAAAAGTAGGAGACAACATAGCTGTGTATATATTTGCACACCATCACCCACCTCAACAACCTAAATATTACAGCCTATTAACTTAAACATAATTTTGTCTAGCCTTTTTTGTATTGTACTGTCTACATTTTTTAATACCAAAAAAGAATAATGAAAAGTAGTATCTTTATCACATACAACTAACATGTTTTCCTCCAAAGTCCATTCTTTCCATCCTTTCCTGTACAGCCATATTTCAAAAAGTGTGATTGATGATTTGCAATTTCACATTTATTCACTAATTTCCATGTTGCTGGTCTTCTTCCTGTTCATCTCCATCTCCCATCTGCAGATTCTTGTTAAATTCCAAGTAATCCCGATTCTTCTAGTCAATTCCTGTACTTTTCTCTGTCTCTCAAGCATTCTCTTTTAGAACAGTGAAAACGTTTTCACTGGCAAAGTCTCTCCATGTGCTTTAATATCAAAAGAATGCGTAAAGTCCCCTTCTGGTTAATGACTCATATTTGACCCTGAACCTCCAGGAAAAAAATTCTGAAGACAGCCAGACATTGCAGTTTTAATCACATGCCTGCTTCTCAACATTCCTGATTGCTGGAATATTTTTTTCTTCTGCTGTTCAGTGAATAATCATTTCCAAAAACACTCTACTGTCATCAACTTTTAATATTTTGCCCTTCTGTCACAGTTTTATCAGGATCAACTCTTTCTGCAAGTAGGTTTGCATCTTTACTAACACAGGTCTTGGCTGTTTTCTCATGGCCAGGTTTGGGGCATAGATATGATGTGTCCTTTCAATTAACAAATTGTGTTGTGGAATACCAGTCCAGTTGCTTATTTGTGCCTTCATAAAATTAATATAGTACGTTCCTTCCAGTTTCTCAGACAGAGATGAAATCTTCCATTTTCCCCTAGATGCTCTGTCCTCTAATTCTGTCATTTTTGAAACATCTCATCTTGAGCAGTCTCATGCTCAACTAACCTTTTCTTAATTTTGATATCTGATTTTTACAGTTTTATCAGCTCATCTGAATATCTGTTTAAAGCTTCTTCCATGTTTTCCTTTTATTTGAATTAATATAGTCCTTCCATGTTTTATTTTAATCAGGTCTGAGCAAATTTGACTTATTATGTCTTGCACCAAAGCTACAGCTTTAAATGTTTTTATTTTTTATTTTTGTTTACCAGTTGCAGAATTCTTCCCAGTCAGTGTTTTCTCTTCACCTTTTCTTGTTGACTTTCAGGCTACCTTAGTTTCTTCTTTGCTGGCAGCCAGGCAGTGTACTTAGTAGCCAGTAATTGAATTTATTAGAAGTGACATAGTTTCTGGCCATTGTCTTTCAGTTTCTTTTTTCACATTGGGAAAGATGTATTTAAGCTGTTGATCAGTGTGCAGCCATCTTGGAAGTTATAGCCATTTATGATTATTAATGCTAAAGCTAGAATGTAATGTTTAAATTTCTCCTGCTGCTGTGGTTGGCTGTGATGAGCAGCACTCTTTTGGCCTAATACTCTCCTACTCTGCTGATCATGCTAAGAAATATAGTATGCAGGCAAAGAAGCGGAGAAGAGATGCATGCACTTGAGCAGGAATCCATATAAGCCAATCCATGACAATGTGGAAGACATTTTAAAGAAGATGCCTCGTGTATTTGTAGTGAACATTACTAGTGGTACCTTGCAAAAACTAAGTGCATTAGTACCATAGCTTATTGGCAAACAGCATTAGTCAAGTATTACCAATATTAAATTAAAATTAAATAAGTATTGCTCATTTTGATTTACACTGTGTTCTTGTATAGGTTCTCGATTTCTTTCATCATATTTCCCTTTGTCTGTCACATAGAAGGAACTTAGAATACTTCAATGTATGACTACTGTTTCTGTGAAACAAAGATGAAATTCATTTCATGGCCACTATTTTTGTCATAATCAGATATCTGTAGTGCACATAAAATGGCTCTAAGTCTTGGGGGCTGTGTATGCATGAAAGTAACTGATCACATTGTTGTTTGCTCACTTGAAACAGTCACTAATTTGCCTTTGCAAGAGTGTGCATTTATGTTCATAGGTTCATAGGTAAGTACTAGGCTATCTGCCCATGGGCATTTATAAGCCTAGCCACAGAGTGATGGCTTTTGCCTCCCCATTAGATTAGTAACCTGGGCCTCTGTCAACAGGGCTCCTGAAGTGATCCCAGGGTAGAACTTACGATTACCCATCCACTCATCAAGATTTCTCTTGAAGAGGGTCAGAGAGGAGTTCTGTCGAATATGGATTGGGATTCTATTCCAGAGTGAAGGGAGTTGCTGGGACAGGAATCTATCCCTCCAGCATGTCCTGTTTATTGTTGTACATAGGTTCAAGTCACTAGAACGAGTGGTTCTGAGGGATCTCGCTTTTTTGAGGTGAAGCATGTCCATTAGTTCAGGGTTTGACATGGCCCTATAGGTCAGGCATAGGTCACCTCTGAGCAGATGGTAAGTGACTGAGAACAGCTGGAGCTTTTTTAGTCGTGCTTCATAGGGTAATTGTTTAAGGCCCTTAATCCTCTTAGTTTGGTACTTCTGTGGTCTTTCTAGTTGTTGTAGGTGTCTAGTGAGGTACATCCCAAATGGGGCATTGTACTCTATTATGGGCCTAATAAGTGAGGAGTAAAGGGGCACAATCACCTCCATGGATCTGGATGAGAAACCCTTTGTGATCAGGTGTGCCACATAGAAGGATTTCCTGACCGTTTTGGCTATGTGGTTATCAAAGGAGAGCATGCTATTTACTTGGGTACCCAGGTCCCTAATTACTTCCTCAGTACTTAGTGGATTCCCATCTATGTGGTAGTTTGTAGGTACTTTGTTTTTCCCAAATGGGATTACTATGCATTTTTTGGCATTTAGCTTGAGGCCGTGAATTTGACACCAGGTGTTTGTCTCTGTGAGACCCTTTTGCAGGATGTCTGTGTCAGCTGGAGAGTCAATTATTGCACCCAATTTACAGTCATCTACGAACTTGGTTACCCACAATCCCTCCGCCTTTGCCTGTACTTCGGAGAAATATATACCGAACAGGAGGGATTCCAGGACTGAGTCCTGTGGGACTCCGCTTGTGACTGGTTTAGAATCAAACATGGCGCCTGACACTCTAACCATGTGGGTTCTGTCTGAGAGCCAATTGGCAACCCATCTCATGGCATGGGGGTTGATATTTAAGCTGGTGAGTTTGTCTATGATTCCTGAGTGTGGGATGGTCTCAAACACCTTTGTGAAGACCAAATATGCTGTGTGGACCACTTTCCCTTCATCTATGGCCTTGGTGACTGTTTCAAAGAAGTTGACCAAGTTCAGGAGGCAAGATCTGCCTTTAACAAAGCTGAACTAGGTGGGGTCCAGTGTCTGGAGGTTCCCAATGTCCCTGTTAATGAGCTCCATGATAATGCGTTCCATGGCTTTGCAGACCAAGCTAGTCAAGCTTATAGGGCGATAGTTCCCAGGGTCAGTTGTGGCACCACCTTTGTGGAGTGGTACGACTGTTGCTGTACGCCATTCTTTGGGTAAATAGCCTGTAGAGAGGCTGAGTTTGAATAGTGATTTGAGATGGGGGGTTAGTTAATTTTGAAGCTCGTGTAAGACACAACCTGGGATAGCATCTGGTCCCATTGATGCTGTGTTTTTGGCCTTTGCAAGGGCTGTCTTTACTTGTGTGTCTGAGATATCTGGAGCGCCACATTCTTCTGGGATGGGTGCTAGCCTCTTTGGTGGAGAGGGGGGGGGGATAAACTTTGCACTGTACTTGTCAGCCAGGATGTTGGCAATGTCAGTTGGTTCAGTGTATTTATGGCTATTATGCACTAGCTCATAGCATATCTGAGAGTTTGCCCCTAGACTCTTGACATAGTTAAAGAAGGCCTTGTGGTTATCCTTAGAGTCATTGGCTATTTTTCTTTTGAAGTTGGCCTTGGATGATTTAATGAGGGAGCGCAGTTTTTTACTGATGTTAATCAGAGATGCCTTCTTATTTTGGGATTTTGTTCTATCTTGCAGGAGTTTCCTCCTTCTGTTGTAAAGTTTATTTATGGCCAGGGTCCACCAGACTAGCTTCCTCTTTTTTGAGGAGTTGGTCTTGGTTTTACTTGGGATGGCTCAGTCCATGCATTCTTGAAGGTGTTCATAGAATGCACTTGTAAAGGATTCTGCTGATGGGTCATCATTTTCCATTTGATTGGGAGCTTTGAAACTTCCTACCTTGGTCTTGAGGAGTGTGAAGTTTGCTTTAGAGAAGTTTTTTACCTTGATTTCCTTGACTGGGGGGGGGGGGGGGTTGGGATGTGGATGTCCAGTGTGATTAGTTTGTGATCTGATCTTACTAATGATGAGTTTACCTCAGGTGTGGAATATAGGTTCCTCATGTTGGTGATGACCCGGTCCAGTATGTTATTACCTCTTGTGGGAGTGGTGACCAGCTGTTCAAGGGCGTTTGAGTTTATAAACTCAAGGAAGCATTCTGCTAGGGTGTTTGAGCTTGAGTAGTTTTCCCAGTCAATGTTTGGATAGTTGAAGTCACCCAGTAGCATGGTGTTCGGTAGAATCTTCATACTTTCTAATGTTCTCAGGAATGCTGCATGAGGGTCTTGAGACAAGGTGGGAGATCTGTAGCAAGCTATAAATTGAACAGTCAAGTTACCCACTAACAATTGCACTTGGATGGTCTCAGATTCCGCGTGCTGTGCTACTAACCTGGAGGTGTGAGTGTTCTTGATGAATATGGACACACACCCTCCTTTTTTGTTCTGGTCCTGGTTTTGGGACCTAAAGGTATGGTAGGAGTTATAGCCTGGTAGTGCTGGGGTGCTCTCTGGAGCCTTGAACCAGGTTTCTGTCACTGACTGCACATACGTCGATTTCTTCCATACTAAGGAGAGCCTTGAATGCATGTATTTTGAGGTTTAGACTTCTGGGGTTGAGCAGCATTACCCTCAGTTTTTGTTTATTATTGTTGTTTATGGAGGTGGGTTTGTCTTTTGAGCCTTGCCTAAAAAAGGCAGTATTGGGGCGGCAAGAGTCTTGGCCAGTATTCGAAAGCCCAGGGGCGACAGGTGCAAGCCGTCTCTGGCGAAGCAACGTGGCTTGTCAAGCATGTCGTCCCAGGCTGACAAGTACTGGATCCCCTTTGAATGACACCAGTAGTTTAACCAATTGTTGAAACTGATCATTTTTCTTCATATGCTGGCATCATTTTGGGTGAGGGCAGGATGCTACTCAGAGTCAGAGTCATACCAGCCTGGGCTACATGGTCAGAGAGCTCTTCCATGTCTCTTTTCATGTAGTCCAGGGAGGTACGTCTCAGGTCATTTATGCCAATATGTACAATGACAGAGTCATATTTGTACTTGTTGTGGAGTGACCTGAGTGCATGTGTTATGTGGTGGATTCTGACACCAGACAGGCAGCTTACGGTAACCTTCTCCTTGTTCAGTCTAGCGAATGGGACGTCTGTGTGCCTGATGATAGAATCACCGATTACTAGTGTGTTAGTAAGGTGGAATACTTGTAACTGTAACCATTATTTATTTACTTAATTTTACCACAAACTGACATCTGAGGTAGACACAGTAATGTAATTAATTGGTATAATAATATAAAATAACAAAGCCAGCAATGGATGAAAATAAGCAGCTTGCAGTCTCAACAGTCCAAATAAGCGGCAATAGTTCAGGACACAAATCAGCAACTTGCAGTCTCAATAATTCAAATAAACAGAAGTAGTTCAGGACATAGATTAATTCAAGAGCAAATAAATAAAACTAAGTTGAAAGACAAAGACACCTTTAATTGTAGTCGACTGGGTAAGCGTTTTCACAACATAGCTTCATCAGACCATCATACAACTACTAAAAAACACACCCTATATATAGTAAAAACAGCCAATAGTCAACCTACATCAATTAAGCCATGAAGGACAGTTAAAATAACAGGACCATAAAAACCTAAAATCATTAGGAAATGCATCTCTATAAAAAGCAACAAACTAGACTCAATAAACTAAACTCAACAGAAATGTGGATATAGAAAAAATAAAACGTAAATAATGTGTTACAAAGATATACAGAAATATATACAAGGATATACATAAATGAGTAGTGCATTATATAGATACATGCTTACATGAATAATAATATACAGAGGACCACCTAAAATCTTTATTTATTTATTTATGAAGTCTCCTTTTCTTTAAAGTAGGTTTAATGGAGGCCCTCTCATTTAACCCACTACCCCTGTCGGCATGGAGCATGATGATCCAACAAGCCTCTCAGTACTCGGTGTGTGTAGATAAATTTCCACCTCTAACACTGGGATAAACAGTTTCAATGACTCTAAAACTAAAAGTATGGGAGGCATTGGTGTCAATAACATGTTTCAAAAGTGCATTATGCAACAAACCCTTCCTAATGTGGTATAGATGTTCTCGCATTCTATCACGCAAGACCCTATCGGTCTTGCCAACATAGAAAAAGTGGCAGATAAAACATACAGCCAAATATATCACGTGGGGGGTCATGCAATTAGCAGAGGCATGGAACATGAAATCTTTACGTAAGTCTGGATGGAAAAAAGATGCACAAGTATTAATGTAGCCACAAAAGTTACAATTACCACAAGGTAGGGTCACACCAGATTGTGTAGAAACATTGTATGATTTCTATCATGGCATAGACGTCTCTTTAAGTTCTTACAATTCCTGAAACGAAAAAAGGGTTTATCACCCACAATCTTGCGTACACTATTATCAACTTGTAATATTGCCCAAAACTGGCTGAATAGCTGAGTAACTTCCTTGTGGTCACTGGTATAAAGTAGAGAGACCTTAACTTCAGGGGTCTCAGACTTACCCTCATGGGTCATATCATCATCTAAGGTTGGTCCAAAATATGGACGTGCTGTGGTCATTCTCAGAGTACAAATATCTGACCACTGTCTATCAGTCTCAGTTCGATTATAGCCACCTGCCAATAGCTATTGATTGATAGTGTACGCAAGATTGTGGGTGATAAACCCTTTTTTCGTTTCAGGAATTGTAAGCTACATTAATACTTGTGCATCTTTTTTCCATTGAAACTGTTTATCCCAGTGTTAGAGGTGGTGATTTATCTACACACACCTAGTACAGAGTGGCTTGTTGGATCATCATGCTCCATGCCGACAGGGGTAGTGGGTTAAATGAGAGGGCCTCCATTAAACCTGCTTTAAAGAAAAGGAGACTTCATAAATAAATAAATAAATAAAGATTTTAGGTGGTCCTCTGTATATTATTATTCATGTAAGCATGTATCTATATAATGCACTAGTCATTTATGTATATCCTTGTATATATTTCTGTATATCTTTGTAACACATTATTTACGTTTTATTTTTTCTATATCCACATTTCTGTTGAGTTTAGTTTATTGAGTCTAGTTTGTTGCTTTTTATAGAGATGCATTTCCTAATGATTTTAGGTTTTTATGGTCCTGTTATTTTAACTGTCCTTCATGGCTTAATTGATGTAGGTTGACTATTGGCTGTTTTTACTATATATAGGGTGTGTTTTTTAGTAGTTGTATGATGGTCTGATGAAGCTATGTTGTGAAAACGCTTACCCAGTCGACTACAATTAAAGGTGTCTTTGTCTTTCAACTTAGTTTTATTTATTTGCTCTTGAATTAATCTATGTCCTGAACTACTTCTGTTTATTTGAATTATTGAGACTGCAAGTTGCTGATTTGTGTCCTGAACTATTGCCGCTTATTTGAACTGTTGAGACTGCAAGCTGCTTATTTTCATCCGTTGCTGGCTTTGTTATTTTATATTATTATATCCTTTTACTTCAACAACGGGATATATACCACCTGTAATCCACCTCTGTATTTTTATATAATTAATTGGTATGTTGGCCATCTGTGGATACATGTGACTAACCCCTGCTGCTGTCTGATCACTTTTAAATAGCAGTCACTAATATGTCATAACAGGAACAGTGTCAAATAATGTATTTGCTAAAATCAGTCTAAAACCAGTATTGCTATGGTGCCTGTGTGTGTGTTGTTTTCTTAACAAGGAATATCTTTATTAAATTATCAGTTATGACATAGACAATCATACATTTATATAAAATGAAAACAAACCATATTGACTAATCTTAGTTGCAAGCATTATACATCACTAACCTATACTGACATAGTTTTACTTGCAAACATTATATATCAGTTATAATCTACCCAATCATTGTCAGTCAGACATTACATAGCTCATTCAAATCCTCCCTTCTTTTAAACCTCATTCCTCCCCTGTATATATTGCTTCAATTCCCATTTTTTCTTTGTAATTTGCTCCTACCCTTTTCTAAAGATCCAAATTCCAGCTGTTTATCTCTGTTATTATATTTACTGCTTCTAGTACAGTTGGTTTAGACTTTGATTTCCATTTTTCTAGTGATTGCTTTTTTGGCTAGACACAGGAAGGCCATACTGTGACTAGGCAATTCTGATCCTGCATTATAGCTCAGAAAAATCATTTCCCTAGATACACCAATTTGCTCATCCAGTCTCTTTTCCCAATCCTTTATAAACTCCTCTGATTTATTCTTATAGTTCACATGCAATATTGTATATGCTTTACTAATTATTCCTTGTTTAACAACAGCTTCTGTTCTAGATTCTAGTAAAAACTCTACCAATGATGTTCTTTCATTTAGGACCCCCCTATTTCTTTCTTTTCGTCCACATGCTGATATCAATCCCTAATAACTACAAACTGTGCACTTTGCTGACTTGGTAAACATGTAAAAACAAGTTTTTTGTACTGTTGCCATAGCTTCTAAGGCATTGCAATAAATTGTAAGTCAGGAAGCAAGGGCGCTTTAAATATGAAGTAGTTTTAACTAATGTTTCAATCAAGGATTTAACTGTTTAATTGTTTAATTATGTTGAATGTGAGTATAAAATGGAGGTTTTTATGGCTGTTGAGTTGTCTGATGAAGTTGGGGCATTTGCCTCAATGAAAACGCTTACAATAAATTGGTCTTTGTGAAGTTTGAAGCAGCTAACTTGCTTTTTTGTTGTTTTTTATCAATCCCTAATAAGAAAGGCACTCTCTAACCTGCAGTACAAATAAATTCTTGGTGTCTTCCCATTCTATTACCTGTTCCTATCTAGTTATTTGCTCTCAATACCTTGGTTCCTTTGCCAGTTTTCTCCAATAAATTCCAGCCCCCTCTTGCCTACTGTCTGTATCCCTAATTGCAGTCATTCCTATCAGCAGAATCTCCTTTCTCCATTCCTGTGTTGGCTTAGATCTTAGAATACTTTCCTCTACTTTATGAATATAACATTCTGTATGATTGTTATTTTCCTTAAAGATCTGCATCCAAAATCCCAGTCTCTCTTTGTTTCTTGTACTCCCCCCCCCCCCGTTTCATCATCATCATCCTTTTCACTTTGAATTACAGGTTTCTGCTTGTGATGTGTATAGGAGCCTTAACTGTGTAGCACTGAAATACCCCTTCAAGTTGGATAATCCTAATCCACCCTGTTTTGGTGTAGTGTATTTAAGAGTAATATGTTGGCCATGATTTATTTTACATTCTATCAGAAGCATCAACTTTGCACACAGTAACTGTCTGTCTTTGCTGTTTTGGCAGGAGTAGTATATCCATCAATCCATAGCCGGCGTTAGGCACCTGCAGAACCCGCAGCTGCGGGGAGCCCCTGATCATCTGCCTGCGAAAGAGGGCCCCCATGCAGCAGCCATGGATTTTTCCTTCACCATCATTCATTCCTCCTTCCTCCGCACTTTGTAGATGTCCGCATGGCTACATGATGTCATCGTGCGATCGCAAACTTTTTTCCATTTTCTTTTTTTAAACTTGTCTGTAAGCTGCCCTCAATCAGGTCCATTTCAGTGAAGCAAGGGACCTGATTGGCTGCAGCAGACAAGGAAGTAAGTTGTCTTTTTTTTTTAATGGAGCCATTCTGGGACTTCTCTGCCTATTAGGCATGCTTGTCGATCAGAAGTTGACTTTTGAGAACCACACTAAAGCATTTTATCTATCAATAAAATTACTGGTAGTGAATTAAGATTATTTAGAGATAGGAAAGAATATAAATATAATGAATATAAATATGAATATAATGAAAGAATTATCAGTTTGGTCAGACCAAGCCTAAAAGATGAAGCCTTGATGTGGCACCTTTGTAGGAGATTCATATTCATAAAATAGGGCCAATTCAGAGATAATTCACCAAAAGAGTTTAACAATTTGGAAATATAAAGTATTATAATAGATTAAAGTGGTTAAATCTAATTTCCTTGTTTTATATAAGGTTAGTGGGAGATGTGGTTATAGTGTAGTATATAAATGATTTCAGGGGCTGTAGAGGTATTTAGATTGTCAATACAAGCTTTGAATTGTGCCTTGTTTGAGGAACTAATTTTGAGTGCAGATTGCTGTATACATGAGATTTAGTGGTATAGAGAAGCATCCACTGAGGTATGTAAGGGGCATAGAAAATGTGGAAAAAGGCAAGGATGGAGGGGAGTCAGAATGTTATGGTACTTAAAAAGGTAGTATAGGATTTAGCAGAAGTTCAGAGCTGTCTAGCCAAGCTTCAATGAAAGAGAAGGACTTTTGGGTAATTGGGAGTTTAGACAGATTGTTAGCCACAGTGATGTAAATTGATTTACCTGGATGCTGAATGAGGGAAGCATGCACCAAGGCTTTGTGGAGGAAATTTAAAAAAAAATTAAACAGAAGGGGTCCTAAGATACATCACTGAGGTACCCCAGCCATAAAAGAAGGGAACGGAGGAAGTTAGACCTGATTGCCACTTTACAGTTTTATGTCTGTTGGCTAAATATATATTTGAACCTTTGAAGGCTATACTCTTAACTTTTGGAGCAGATTATCATTTGAGACAGTGTCAAAAGCATTCAATAGATCCAAGAATAGTGAGAAAAACATTTTACCATTGTATCTATTACAGTAGAGATTACTGACAAAGTCCAAGAGGAAAATTGCTCTGCTGTGATTTAGTCTAAATCCATGTTGAGTAGGAAAGACAATATTGTTATCTGTGAGGGATTGGAGCAGTTGAGTGCCAACACTTTTTTGTAAGATTTTTGAGATGGGAGGAATAGTAACTAGCCTATAATTTGATAGTTGTACAGTATCCTCTGGACAACTTAAGGCTAAAAGGATTACTTTGTGATTTCTTTGCCTGATTTTAAGAATGTGTACATTTTACTCTGGTCAGCTGTCTGCCTGGAAAATACCTACTGGAATCCAACAATGTGTGGAAGGAGGTGCAACCTAGTATGGCTGGGGTGCTCTTGTCAGCCTTGAACCAGGTCTCCATAACTAGACAAATGCCTGCGTCCTCCAAGGTGAGGACTGCTTCCAGTGAATGTAGTTTCATGTTAAGACTCCTAGCACTTAGCAACATAACCTTGAGGTTATTTTTAGATGGAGTTTTTACATCTGAAATTTTGTCCTTGAGACACTGCCTTAAAAAGGCAATATGGGGGAGGCAAGAGCCTTAGCCAGTAGCCAAAATCTCAGGGGAGACAGATGAAGACCATCTCTGGCAAAGCATCGAGGTCCATCGATCATGCCATCCCAGGCTGACACCAGAAACTAAGCCAATTATTGAAGTCAGTTATTTTCTGTTTGTATTGAGGCATCAACCTAGATGAAGGTAAAATGTTGCTTAAGGCTAGGGATGTACCTGCCTGAGACATAGTCTGAGAGCTCTGTCATGTTTCTCTTCATATAGTCCAGAGGTACATCTCAATTAATTCACACCAACATGGACTGTGATGGAGTCATAACAGTACTTGTTGTTGAGAGTCTTGAGTGCGTGCATGATATGGTGGATCCTGCCACCTGACAGACAGCTGACAGTGACCTTTTCCTTATCCAGCTTGGTGAAAGGGACATCTGTGTAACTCACAATGGAATCACCTAGGACTAATATGTATGGTTTTGTGTTTTGCCTTAAGGGCTTGAAAGTTGAGATAGTGGTGCATGAGATATTTTGCGTATTCTGTTCTGCAGAGGAAGTATTATGTGTAGAGTGCATGTGTTTGTGAGATCTCTGATGTTTAGGTATGTTTCTGATGAGGATTTCCACATATGTAGGTATGTGTCATGTGGGTCTGGGTGAAGTAGGAGGTGAGGTGTGCATGCTGACAACCTGCTCATTTTCATATGTACTGACTGGTGTGTGACAGAGCATGCATTCAAGGTTCTTAATATAGTTGCAGCTCTCACATGTTGAGTTTGTGTGGACTGGGAGTAGAGGATTGTCATTGAACATGAGGTAGTCTCAGTTCTGTCCTGCAGTGCTACCTTCATTTTGTGGGGGCCTCTGTTCAGTTTCACTGTAGTTTTGTCCTGGTCTTGTGTGCCTCTGTCCACTGTGAGGGAATCTGTGTCTTTTTTCAGTCTTGCTCTAATGCTGTCTTTATGTATAAGAGTCTATGTAGATATCTGTCCTGTATGAGGGAATCTGTGTGGATTTCTGCTAAGTCTTGCTAAAATGTTGTCTTTATCTTGTGTGGGTGTATGTTAGGTGGCAGTCTGTGTGGGTGCTGATGTTTGGTCTTGCTGTAGTGCTGGCTTCATCATGTGTGGGTGTCTACGTCCTGTGTTCGAGAATCTGTGTAGCTGTCTGTCTTGTGTCTCTGTACTGTGTGAGGGACTCTGTGGTGGATGTCTTTGTATACCTCAGTGGGACTGGCTACATTGATGTGGTACAGAGGCATGTTGTAATGTAACAACATTGCTACTAAATTGTAGTCGGTTTGTGTGTGTGCATCTCTGTGAGTGGCTACCATGCTGTGGTACAGAGGTTTGTCATAATGTAACACTGGTACTAAAACTAAATGCCAGACAGTGTGTGCACCTTCTCACTTCCAAGTCTTTTTAATGGTCTGAATATAGTAACACTATACAGTGATGGCTAAATGGTGCTGGATAAGCTTGAGAGGGAAGGGGGGCATGATGGCAACATAGTCACACTTTACATTCTCCTGGGGAGGGCCCCCAACTTGAACTTTGCTGGGGGCCCCCAAAATGCTACCACCGGCCCTGCATCTTTCTACAACATCTTTTCCCATATGTGTGAAAGTAACTGATTCTTAGCACAGTAGTGAGGTGAGTAGTGTTGCTTTCTCAAAAAACTTGCATCTAGTTGTGTTCTCGGCTCACACTACCTCTTTGTGGAACATGCATGCTCAGCCTCTGCCTATGTGGGTTTATCCATGTGCTCTAAGTTCCTGCAGCACCCCAAGGATTTGATGTAGGTGAATTGGTGTTCCCCAGTTTGCCTGTAGTTCAGTGTATAGTGTGCGTATGTGTTTGCGATTTCTGTGATGGACTTAACTTATTGGGGCAGTGTCAGAACATGTACAGCTTGTAAGAGATCTTGCTTTTAAGGTTAGTGTCAGCACGCATGTCTGTTTAAAGCATATCATTAATTGTTATCTGTGGACATGTGCAGTACTGCCATGCACACAATAAGTTTTCTGAGTAGTAGTAAAAAACAGAAAGTCTTTATCTTTCAAATATGAATCACAAAATGCATCACAGAATGTCCAGACCCTCAGAGATTATGGGGGGAGACTAGCTGTATATGTAGCTTTTAACACAAACTTAGCAGTGGCTTCTGCCTGAGCCTTATCCAGTCTAAAACTGGGATGCTCAGATGTGTACACAGAAGGTCACTGTGCCTTGTTATGGTGATACTGTGGATGGTGTGGCCATTACTGCTATAATTTTCCTTAGAAAAAAACTTCTTTGGTATGCACAGATGTCACTAGAGCTTGCATAGAGTCTAAGCCAATGCACAGTGTGGTCATTATTTCTTTAACTTTCCTAACAAATCTCATGTGTGTATAGAAGGTCACTTTTGCTTGTCTTCAGGCAGTACACGGTCTATGAACAATACATTGTACTGAATTTGTTTTACTTTCCCCAAAATCAAACATCGGACACATATACAATGGATATTTTTTGAGAGTAAGGTAGGGAGGCATACTGTTATATGCAGCTGCCTGGAACAGCTTGAAATATGTTACTGTGTTTTAATTGTTTTCAGTTTTATCCCACTCTATAGACATCAGACTAGTACACAGAATGTGGCTGTTTTGGTGGTTAAAGGTGAGGAGGCAAGCTGCATATATGTCTGGCAGCAGCCACTTGAAATACAACTGTGGCCATTTGTGCCCTCACCCCTCTCTATAACTAGAGAAATACACAAAATGTGACTAATTCTTTTTGGGGCAGTAGGGACGCAGGAACTATTTGCAGATCTGATGTATGTATCCTCATGAACATTTATCTTATCAGTTTATTGTGAACTGCTAGTTTGTCAAACATAAATCTTCTTCCTTGAAAGGAAAGAAGACTGTATTTCTTTCCTTTGCTTACTTTTTGTTAGATCATCATTGAATCAAAAGATTGGAAAATAGCTCTAAATTGGACCCTATGGCTTACACCCCCAACCCCTAGCTTAACTTTAATATTTATTGCTCGGTCCATCACTGGATCAAAAAATTTAAAAACAATTCCAAAATACATCTCAGAACATCTAAAACCCCCGTAGCTTCTGGAGGCCTAGTAGTCCCCAACCCCCAGCTCAATAGGGTTATTTCCTCCACAGTTATTACAATTTTGTCTGGCCGAGTTAAGTTGTGTTAAAAGGATGCTGAAAAAGACTGAAGACTAGGAAAATGTAATCTTTATGATGTGGGGAGGCTGTGTTGAGAGATTCCATGATGGTGGCCATGGTAGTTGGAAATGTGTGGGAAGGCAATGGGTAGCAGGGGGGCACCATACAGCTCTTTGCCTAGCGCTCCATTGCATCTAAGACACATCCTGGACTAATGCAATAGTGCTACTGTTTCCCAAGACTTTATATAGATTAATTCCAATTATCCTTTGGAGTTCAGTCATATCTTCTCATTATGTAGCCATGTGTAACTAAGAGAATGCATAACGATGTAGTCCCAGAGCCTCCAGAAACTGTCCTGCAGTGATTGCAGTACAGTTGACTTAAAATTTAACTGCATTTGCTTCATCTTTTTATCATATGAACAGAATTTGCTACTGATTCTAGAAAGATTAGAGATGGAGAACTAGTAAGATGATTCTTGCTGTAATTTATAGAGATCCCAAGAGAATATACCAGAATCACTGCTAAAGAGATATTATCGCAGAGCTACAGTCACAATTAGTTTATTACCAAGTTAAATTGTGGGGCTGTGTGGAGTCCAAATTGTGGAGTGGCAAACAAAGTGAGATTGAGCAATTTGGAATCTCAGGAACTGTCTGTGAAAGAGCTTAAATGTGTAGGCAGGTATTTTCAATGTCTAGTGCTGCTTTAGAATATTTGTTTTAAGGATATCATCTTAAAATTCTTGGTGAGGATGTACTTTTTATATCTGACAAATCTGTAAATGACATAAATGATTTTCCTTCTTTGTACTGTCTCTTTTAATAACATCTGTCTTATCAAAATCTATGCTTGTTTAATCTGGTGAGGTGGGATGTATAAATTGGGAATGGACTGAGATTGGTAATGAAATTCTACTGGGAAACCTTGAGCCTGCAAGACCTGTTTGTCTATTGTAATCATCTTCCTATCAGAAAGAAAAAAACTGTAGGCTTTGCCCCAGGATTAGTGGAAGTGATTGCTGGGGTGGTTGGAATGGTTGCCAGCAGGAAGGTATTTGCTCATTCCTTCTTTTACTTCCAGATCCTGAAACCTGGGAAGACCGCTGCTCTTGGTAACAAGACTGCAGGACAGGCCCACATTTTCCTAGAAAATGGAGTGTGAGTAACACAAAACATTTATTTAGCTTTTGTATTTTTTTCTCTAAATCACTGTTGATTTCATCAGCTCATCAGCTGAACAAATGGTTTAGGGTTAATGGTACATCAAGAAAACATGCTGTTAACATGCTCTAACATCCTCTGGCTAGGTATCTGTACATAGCCAGTTATGCCTTCCTATTACTTCTCCAAAAATAACGATCCATGGATGAGGTATCTGCACCATCATATGCAGATCAGAGTATATGCAAACCAGGCTTGGACTGACTTGCTTAGCTTTTCCAGTTTATTCCTGACAACTAAATTAGGCATGGTCTGGATTTGGTTTGTTATACAGAAATTTTAAGTTGTCATGTAGCCTAAATAGTTAAAGGCTGCCCCTGACTGTCACTTTGATAGAAGAATACACCATTTTGTCTGTAGTTGCCCAAAACTATTTGACTTTTCAATGGGTAGTGAAGTATATGGTAAAATCTTACAACCGTGTGAAGAAGAGGGGAAAAGAGTGAAATAGTGTCAGGATCAGCTTTGCAGCTGTTATATCAATTTTCTTTATCTTTTTGAGCTTTGTAATTCCTAACCACTTTTTTTCTGGGGGGGGGGGGGGCAGAGTCTAATTATAAGGATTTTGTGTAACTAAATTACAATGCATCTTATACCGTAAAAATAAAGGACAGCTTACCCACTCAGCTTCTACCAATCTCCTCATCAGTAATGCCTTTTTTTTGGAATGATAGGTTATATACAGACTACAAAATGCAATTCATAATTTATGACAAAAGCATATTTTCAGAATGAGAACAGAAATGAAGCATTTTCTATGACTGGACTTGTAAAGGAAAGAGAGTTAACATGCTGCTTATAAAAGTTCCACTTTTCCTCTGGCACTGAAGGGAATCTCCTTAGTCAAAATGTAACACCATTGAAGGATCTCCAAATCTTGAACAAGTGGATTTTCTTGGTTGATCCAGGACTGGGCCTGATGCAGGCTTTCCATTGCAGCAATGCAGCCCTCTTACATTTTGAAATACTCTTTCACAAATAACCTTTAGTTTGTGAATAGTGAAGATGAAACAAGATGAGGCTTTTCAATAACTGAACACTCCTGGTAAGAATAAGGCAAATCTTGCAGATGCAATATCATGTGTGGATGGTCTTGCCAAGGTACCAGTCTCTATGGTGCCTTAAATGTATGTGCCTGGTATACCTGCAATGGTGGATTTTTCACTGCTACATTTGTTACAAGCTCAGAAGTACCTGACATGTTATTGGTGAAAAGATGCCCTCTTCTATACATCTTGAACAGGAATTATAATTTTATGGAATATTCAGATGCTGCCTCTTTCAACTGATGTTTCTCTGGGATTTTTTTCAGTCTTTTCAGAGCTTTCCTTTTTTCTACCTATTTCTTTCTTTGTGGTTCTCAGTTGTCCTTCACAAAGAGCAAGTTTATTTTCAAAGATTATAAGATCTTTGCAGTTAACTACACTGATAAAACATTGAAATGTTCAAGTTTATTAGCTTTATTAAACTTATTGTAGGCTGTATACTCCTCATTGCTATGGTCAGCTCCTAAAAAAGACACTGGCTGGAACTAGTGGAAACACAAGCTGAATAAACTCAAGTGTAATGAAGAACTGTTAAGGTGGCCATCCACAAACAAGATCAGCAGATGCACGTCCCAACTGAAATTCTGCTTTAAATCACCCAGATGTTAATGTACACCCAAGTACCTGCAAGCCATATCTTCATTAACCATCCAGTCTTTAGCCCAAATGTCTTTGCAGACAGCTTAGGTAAATGTCAAAAGCATTTATCTCTTTTTCTTTCTTATATGCTGCCAGTTCTCTTTGTGAACTGAAGAAATCCTATGGTGGGAGGGAAATATTACTACATCCCATGATTTGAGGAACTCTGTGGTCAGCCTCGGTAAGAAGCTGAGATCCCTCATAAAATCCTCCAAAGCTAGATACAAAAACAAAATCACCACTGATTCTAAAGACAACCACAAAGCATTCTATAGCTATGTCAAGAATCTCAATGGCAACACTCGGAGCTGCTCTGAGTTACAGCATCTCTATACCGGAAGAATGCAAAGTACCTGTAATCACGGCTGCACAGGTAAAAAACACACTCTCCAAAGCCAAGAACACAGCATCCATGGGACCTGACAACATCCCAGGCTGTGTTCTATATGAACTACAGAACGAACTGGCACCCCACCTAAGTACCATGTTCAATCATAGCCTCACCTCAAACTTTGTGCCCACTGAATGGCGCACAGCAATGGTTATCCCACTCCACAAAGGGGGAGCCACCACAGACCCCGGGAACTACCGTCCCATTAGCCTGACGAGCCTGGTCTGCAAGGCTATGGAGCGTATCATCATGGAACTTACAAACAAAGGCATAGGTAATCTCCAAACTCTGGACCCTACCCAGTTTGGGTTTGTAAAAGGCAGATCATGTCTCCCAAACCTGATAGATGTCTTTGAAGCAGTCACCAAAGCCATAGATGAGGGTAAGGTGGTTCACGCAGCCTACCTAGATCTCGCCAAGGCTTTCAACACCATCCCCCACTCTGGAATTATAGACAAACTCACTAAACTAGGTATAAATCCCTAATCACAAGCTGGGTTGCCAACTGGCTCACTGACAGAACCCACACTGTGAAAGTAGCAGACTCTAAATCCAACTTCAGACCAGTGACAAGTGGAGTACCACAGGGTTCAGTCCTAGGTCCTCTCCTGTTTGGTATCTACTTCTCTGAAGTACAGGCTAACACAGAAGGTCTTTGGCTAACAAAGTTTACAGATGACTGAAAACTAGGAGCCATAATCAAAACTCCTAACAATGTGGACATCCTACAAAAGGGCCTCAATGAGACAGATGCCTGGTGTCAAAGCCATGGCCTCAAGCTCAGTGCCAAAAAGTGCATTGTCATCCCTTTTGGTAAAAACTCTGTACCCATAAACTACCACATAGGTGGTAATCTACTTAACATCGAAAGTGTGATAACAGACCTTGGGACACAGGTGGACAGTAGTCTCTCTTTTGATAATCACATTGCCACAGTAGTCAGGAAATCCTTCTACGTGGCACACCTCATCACAAAAGGATTCTCATCCAGAAAAAAAGAGGTCATTGTTCCCCTCTACTCATCACTCATTAGACCCATTATAGAGTACAATGCCCCTTTTGGTATGTACCTCACAAGACATCTACAACAACTGGAAAGGCCACAGAAATACTTCACAAAGAGGATTACAGGCCTCAACAGATGCCCTACGCAGACTGTCTCAAAAAACTCCAGCTTTACTTTGTCGCATATCGCCTACTCAGAGGCAATCTCTGTCTAACATACAAAGCTGTGTCAAACCCAGAGCTGTTGGACATGCTCCACATAAAGAAATCCCAATCCCTCCAAGCTACACGCTCTGGGAACCTAAACCTTGTTATCACAATAAACAGAACATGCTGGAGGGATAGATTGCTGTCCCAGAGACTTCCCATACTCTGGAACAAACTACCTAGCTATATCAAACAAAGCTCCTCATTAGCACTCTTCAAGAAAAATCTTGATGATTGGATGGGAGATAGGAAATTCACCCCGGGGATCACTTCTGTTGCTCTGCTTGACAGGGACACAGGAAAATAATTTTCTTGGGTGGCAAAAGCCAGGGTACCGTTTGGTTAGGCTTATATAGGCCCTAGGGCCAATAGCCTAGTACCTACCTATGAACCTATGAATCTAGTGATTTAAAAGACCATAAACCTGAACTGAATACGTAAAGGAGGACTTATTTCTGAATAAAATTTTCAGTGCTGCATTAGTAAACTATTTGCAAATTCATTAAAAAAACACCTCAGATAGTCAGAGAATTGATTTGCCTTATAAAACTGCACCCCAAAAACATTTTGTAGCTTAGCTCTTTTTTCGCTTGCTCTTGATAAAACATCAGAATCAGTTCTGTTGGTATTTGGCCTCCCTTACAAACTTAAAAGAGGGTAAGAAATTATGTCATTTTCAGACACCATAAGAAATTTGTATACATGTAGGTCTATAACCTATAACTCATTTTATAAATAGAATGGTAAAAAAAGATTTTTGTGATTTTTTGGAAGTGCTATAATTGTATCATATCTGAAGATGAAAACCCTTCCTGCAGAGCAGATTATCATGAACATTATGACCACATTTACATATCTTTAACAGAGGTAACTGATCTCTTGTCTGGCTGCAGGAGCAACTATTCACTAATCTTTGCTATTTGCAACACACTGCAGATTACCAAGGCTCAGTTACCCACACCGGCTATGTTACACACACAGTGTTATCAAATGAAATTCCTAACAGTACTCAGTGGTATAATGGTCTCTGTTCTAGCAGTAACCTCCACTGATTACATACTGCCACATTTTAACAGTACATTTCTTGGTACACTTAATTATTCATCATCTTACAACCCAGTGTAACATGAGCTATATCACAGCCATGAATAACTTAAAAAACTAAGATAATCGTGGCCATCTAAGACAAACTCTGGAAAACGTATTTGGAAACCAAATCCAAGACAACATTCTACAGGTGTCAGCCAAGTACCAAGTATAACTTTGTATGCAGAGCAATTTGGAATATTTCACAGTGTTAAATGCTTACTTACAACTTGCACACAATGTTTTGGTATTCTGGTGGCATTGAATCCATGGTACCATGCCATAGTGTTACTCCTGAGGCCTTAAGTTACTTCTTCTCTAAATGCAATCTTTAAGCCCCATCAGCAATGTATCTCAACCAACCCCTGCTGATAACATTAGCTTCGGTCTCCATCTAATCAAATGCAATCATGTTCAGAGGATATACAAGCTGTTCCTTAAGAATATGTCTGTATAAGAAGTGGGATCCGATGAACTTCAAAACAACTTAAGGGGGCTGCATCTACAATTACCAGTCCAGTTACTTCAATAAATAACAGAAGCATTTTATCCATGATATAAAGGGAGGAAGCCCTGACTGTGACCTATCTCACTGTGTAATGTATCTTTAGTTTTTATTCATCTGTATTTGGAGAATTTTTTTTAGAAGTTGCTGGCCCTCTCCTGAAATGGGTTTTAGCTCAGTGACCAGCTCCATAAGCAAATAAAAATAAATGGGTCATCTACAGTTAGTACCTCAGATTCTCCTGTACTTCTGATTTCTAATGTTTTAGTCATAGGATGTTTCCTAGAACCTGAAAAAAGTATTTCACCCTTTTACAAAGAGGCATTTGGGGAGGGGGATGGGGTGGGTCCAGGATAACCGATGATTTGTAGTTTCTCAGTAATGTTCTTTGCAAAAATAATCCTGACTGGAAAGTTTCACACTACAGATCCCAAAATAATTTTATTTTACTTCAGCATACACTGAATACCTTCTACAATCCAAATTTTTGGATTTAGAAAATTTTTAACTACTTAAACTGAATTGTCTATTTATGTATGTATGCATGTATGTATGTATGTATGTATGCATGTATGTATGTATGTATGTATGTATGCATGCATGTATGTATGCATGTATGTATGTATGTATGTATGCATGTATGTATGTATGTATGTATGTATGTATGCATGCATGTATGTATGTATGTATGTATGTATGTATGTATGTATGCATGTATGTATGTATGTATGCATGTATGTATGTATGTATGCATGTATGTATGTATGTATGCATGTATGTATGTATGTATTTGTTTACCGGGTGTGTAGACTGATCAAACTGGCCCTTTTCAGCCATAATCAGGGCCATTACCAAAGCCAGGATACAGCAATATGTTACAGATGATTTGTTACAGTATAAACAAGACATAACTCACTATAAATATGAAACACAGAAAACATTTCAAATGGAGGCTAATACAACCTATCATTGTAATAGGCTTAAAAGTTACATTATAAGCAGCATGTGTAACATTACAGGATGCATAAGGTTTTTTTCTTCAGGTGAAAACACAATAAAATGAACTTACAGTCAATTTTCTTCAGTTCCAGTACTCACAATGTAAACTGATTATATTCATTCAAAAATAGAGTTTATGCCAGAAAATTGTGCAAATCATCACCATCATCATCATCAACTCCTGTTTTCCCATTTTTTACATGAGGGCAGGATGTCATATCAACTGTCTCCACCTCTCATGGTTTAATGCCACTCCCCTGCCTTCTTCAAGAGTCTGTCTCTGGTCTTCTCTCACACAATCCATGCATCCCTTTGCTGGACGTCCTCATTTCCTCTTGCCTTCTTCCTGTCTCCCAAATTTTCTTCACCAAATTGTCTTCTGCTTTCCTGCCAGAACCACTGTAATCTGTTCTCTTTTACTTACTCTGCAAATGCAGTTACTTCGGCTTCTGCTCTGATGTCATCCTTCCTTCATTTGTCCTATAGTTTGCATTCTACCATCCTTCACAAGCACTTCATCCCCATCACATCTACCTTCCTCAACTGCTCTGACTTCACTGCTTAGGTTTCTGTACCATACAGAAGTACTGGTCACACCATTGTTTTGTACACCTTTCAGTTTCTTTGGCATTCTTATGTCACTCAGTACCCCCAACACTCTGTACCAGTTGGTTACAGATCTTCTGGTTCTAGCTTTGAACTTCTCATTCAGACTTCCCTTCTCCTTAACCACCATTTTCAGACACTTGAAGCTGTTAATCTGTTCCACTATTTTCCATTCTAATTCAATTTACAGCTTCTTCAGATTCCCCCATTTGCTGTCATGACAACTTTCTTGTCTGCACTCTGTTTCATCCCATGTGCCTTCACTTGTACATTCCAATGTATCGTTTTCTGAAGTTCCTGTTTTGAGAATGCATACAACATCTTTGATAATCTGTTCCCACCCATCCTGTTTGCCTATGAATCCATCACTAGTATGAACAGAAATGGGCTCAAAGCTGATCTATGATGAACCCCCACTCCCACTGAGAAGTCCTGTGCGAGTCCAAACCCTGTTCAAACTTCTGTCACTGGGTTTTTGTACATAGTTTACACTAACTGTACCAATGTATCTGCAATTTTAAACCATCATGGGATTGCCCCAGTCAGTTTTCTTTAGACCTTGTCATATAATTTATCCAAGTCTAGGAATGACCAGCTGGACTTTTTCCTCATCTTTAGTTTCTTCTCTACTATCTGTCCCACCTCCAACATTGAACATAATTTTGTGTTCGAAAAAATACAGGGTTACTTAAGAAGGTGGTGGATCTACAGAACAGAGAGGACTAATTTAAGGATTTTTTGGAGTTCCTGAAAAGATGGAAGGCAGCAATATGATGAACTTTTAGCAGCATGGATACCACAAGTACTTAAAATTAAAGGGCTGTCATACTGTATAGATGGACTGCACAGACTCATTGGAAAACCAAATCCCACAAAAGCAAACTCTTCTCTCAGAGCTATACTAGTAAAATGTACTTTACATCTTGATACAGAAAACAGTGTTGAGCACTGCATGATGAAATTCCTCTGTTAAAGTCGGAAGCAATGTAATAAGATTTGAGAATGATTATTCTATTAAAACAATGGAAAGAGGTAAGCATTCTGGACACTATTAAAAATTCTAAACAGAGCAATATAGAGTCGCACTGTATATATCTGGCATAAATTAAATAACTTCTACATATTGGTACAAAACCTATTAACATGTTGGAAGAAGCAATCTCCAATGCAGAAAATAATAAACTAATTTCCAGCACAGAAGATATATACTGTAGTTATGCCTCACTGAAACAACCTTTAGGAAAAAAAAACATGGGCTAGTATTCAATACAATAATCATTGCTCATATCAGCTGTCTGCCATAGGGTGGTTATGTAGCATGATGGTGAGAAAATGTAAATTAGTGACTGGCATGGCCACAGTGAGAAAGACCTTGTTAGCAGCTCATTACCATGTCTCTGAATCAACATAGCCTCATTAGTGTTCTCCCTAGTAACGTATACATCTTGTAGGTGAAGACTCCTTACATGTGCTTGCATAAGCACACACACACACACACACACACACACACACACACACACACACACACACACACACACACACACACACACACACACGCACACACACACTCTTCAGGCATTTCTTCACACACATCCACATTCACTCATCCACAGAAAACCCCCACCCCCAACTCACTCACACTCAAGGAACACCTTTTTCCTTGCATGCTTACTTCAATACACATATACACACAACCAGACTCATGATTTCCTACCTACCTACCTATCTACCTACCCTTCCCTACTGTGACCATTCAGGCAGACACACACACACACACACACACACACACACACACACACACACACACACACACACACACACACACACAGTTATACAGCCTCATGCATTCCCCTGCACACATGCACACACGCATGTCCATACACAAACACATTAACAAACCTCAACCCATGTTTTTGCCGAACTTAGCTGCACCTTGATTACTCTCACAGAAGTTAATAGGTGACCACTGTGATTCTATGGAAGTCACTTTTTCCTCCTAGAGTAAAATTTAACACAGACTAGTGATTTTCTGAATCGCTCAGGAAAGCAAATTTAAACCCACAAACATTTTCTGTGAGAGAGCACGTGGCTAATTAGTGGTAGCCATTTCACTAAATTGCTGCATTATCATGCAGTTTCACTCACAAGACTGCTGTCCATGCTGAGGGCTCTAAAAGGGGAAACCCTCAGCAGCAGGGCAATCCCTGAATTCAAAAGGATTAGCATGATGCATAAAACTTCCAGCCTAAGGTTTCCTCATCACGCTAAGCCTTTCTGATCCCCATGGTTGGAATACCGTGCAGCCTAAAAAAAATCTAATACTAACATTATTTCGGCTTCATACAATTTGATTAATAAAAAAGTAAGCACATTTAATATAATACATGTTTTTATAAATGTTTTTTCTCTTTTAATTGTGTTCTCAATAAATGGTTGGTGAGAAATTGTTTCAGGTCTCCAAAACTTTTTATGCATACAGATGTTTCAGATGTTTAAGAAAAAGTGGTAAGCCACATTTATTTAATTAACATTAAACAAGATTTTGATTACTGATTAATAATCAGTTGTCTTAGCATTATTATAATTCAGAACTCTACAAAATAATATTAGAAAAGTGTAAGTGTGCTTAGAATGTACATGCATTACTATTAATAATTAATAAAATAAGCCTATAAAAATTTATTTCCAACCAAACAACTGTTAAAAGTTTCAGTAAAGCTCATTGCTGAACAAGACATAAACTCGAAATATCTTAAAATGTGTTTTACTGTTCAAGGATACATGAAGAGAAGAGAGGCGGGAGGAGAAAATAAAAAAAGGATGCACTCACATGACATGTACTTCATGTAATATTGAAAAAAAGGAGAAAAAAACTGTTGTGATGAGAGTGTTACGACTGCATAAAATACAATTAATATTATATTTTAAAAGAAAATTTTGAGGATAATGAATGTATGGAGATCAAAATGGTGATTTACCTGATCAGTATGACAGAAGTGCTACAAAAAAGTCTGAAGGGTTTGTTTTACTTCTATTATGGTGACTGCATTGTTTCTGCATGAAGTGACAAGCTGACTATTCAATTTAATGAGACACGATAGTTGCTTTATTAACGGAGTGCATTGAGAGACAGTATTGTTTATGTCATGGAGAAAGGAGTGTGGAAGTGGCACATATTGACAGGCTTAATTATTTTTTTTTTATTTTGACAAATGTTGCTTCATGCAGTGGCAGCTGTACAAAAGAGTATTCTTAGGTGCTTGTGCTGGAACGCTAAAAATAGGTTCACAAATATAAGTCGAGCCTGGAACAAGACATGAGTAGCAAACTGGGATGCGGAAATTACAGGAAAGAACTCATGGAATGCCTCATAAAGCAGGGAAAACACACCTTTGAAGATCTCTCCAGTAAACAACAAGTCCATGTTGTCATTTGTTGAGGTTGGATGGAGTATCGAATATAGTCTGTTTTAGACAATACAATCTCATACCTCTCAACTGTACAGATTTTCACAGAATGTCCAGATTTTGCCTCATATTTTTGGTCCATTTCTCATGAAATTGTGGTTTTCTGGCAAATCATTGGCAAATCATGGAGAGTTGAAGTCAGAAAATGAAGACAGACATTTGAGTTTCAGACTTCAAACCCTTCAGAAATTGAATGCTAATGCAAAGCATGTTATTCTATCAACTTTCTAAGCTTTTAAGAGCAATATATAAAAAGTGTCCCTATCTTTGGGCCTTTGCCCCCCATTTTTTATGGCTTTGCCCAGATTTCTTGCTCTAAGAGGTTGAGAGGTATGTACAATCTCCAGTTTACAGAAAACAGATACGATTTGCAGCAATAGTCAGTGGTAGACATGGCAAGCTTTCTTCTTAAATGCAAAGTGGAAAACAAAACATAAATGTATATAATTTGGTGAACCCTTATCGAAGATAGTTGTTTGGAACATCCTGGTGTGGCTGATATTTACATTCTGGGAAAAAACAGTATCAAAAATCACTAGCCAAAGGATATAAAGCCACAAGAACAGTGGTTTAATGAGAGCTTCTGTTCCAATCATAAATCAGGGACTTAATCAGAGTAAACATTCACTGACCATTTCATCTTGTATAAACTTGTCCACTGCCACCATGTGGCCAAAAAGTTAATCAAGTAAATGCACAAATATTACCTTTCAAACCACACAACACATATATACATTATAGCAGAATTTTAAAAATTCATTTAAAACATATCAAATTATATGCAAATCAAAAATACATTTTGTATAAAAAAGTAGTAAAAATTTCATAATTTAGCACTTTTAATTGTTAACAGGCTATTTATTGAAATCATATCATTTATGCCTGGGGGGTTAGAGGCATTCAGTTCAATCTGCCAGTGAAGCTCCCTGGCTTCAAGCCTGGAATGCCAATTCCCCATCTTAAATGTAGGACCTCCCTTTTCAAAACAAAAAATAAAAACTTTTTATTTTAAACACAATCCTCAAGAGGAGTGCTTGCAAGAGGAGTTGGTCAAATCACCTTTTGTTTTTTACAGCATACAGCTGTTGAATTATTTTTCTCAACATTTGCACAGTTTTACCCATATAAAAACAAGGACAAGAGTAGCACTGAGCCAAATATACTACCACCTTGACACTATAATCAAAACGACCATTGGGGGCTATATTATGTGGATATCCTGCCACATTAATGTTCTCCATGCCTAAAATAAACTTACACTGGTTGCAGGATCCACATATATGCATACCCCTATTGACAATTTCAGTCTCAAACAAGATCCACATATATGCATACCCCTATTGACAATTTGAATCTCAAACAAGACTTTTACATTTTTGCATTTTTTGTAAGTAAACTTTGGCAAATCGCCAAATTTATCAATTAACCCATCAGTACTAAAAACAAAGAACCAATTCCTTGTAAAAAAATCTCCATAACATCCATGTTTCTACCACTGTACTCTAACACCATGTTTCTAGAAAAATCTTTTTCATCTTTCCTGTGACAGGGTACGTTAAATGGATTTCTAATCAAGAATGGATATTTTGTAAGCCTAACACCCATCACCTCTTTGCAGCAACTATCAAACAGAGCCCGTGGGTACTCCTGTCTAAAAACATTGTTTTTAAAAATTCACACTGTCCCAGAAATCTGTGATCTTCAGAGACTAACTTGGGCAATCTTACCAGTTTTTCTTTCACAGTATTTTTCTTCTGCCACAGAGGTCAGTGTTTTTAAAATTAAGCAAACTGTTTGAATAAGTTGCCTTACGGTAAGTAAACAGAGGATGCGAAGGAACCCACACCATAATTCTTGCACAACAATGCATCCAAAAAACTCATCTTGTCCTTTTTCATGTCACTGGCAAAACTTAAAAAGTCTGTAGTCTGATTGATATAACACAGAAATTAATTCAACATATCAGAGTTCCCAGGCCATAAAATAAAAATGTCATCCAGGAATCTCAAATACTGTCAAATATAATTCCAAAACTTACAGCCAAATGTATAGTTGTGTTCCCACCACCAAAGTATGACGTTTGCAAAAATTGGTGCTGCAGCAGCTCTTATTGCTACCCCCATAACTTGTTTAAAATATTCATTCTCTATTATCTATTACCTCACCAGTGAAATCCAGTCCCCTGTCAAGAGTCCACCCTTATGGGTACCAACCCCCGCAACTAAACACATGGTTGATTAGAAGGATGGCAGTTGTTTTTGTAGTGTTAATAGGGGTAGGTAAGCACCCACTCCGTTTATAAATGTACAGGTGACAGCAAGTACTGATTGACTGTAAAAGACATAGTTATTGGACTTGTCTAGTCAGTTTGGAGATCAGACCATTGCATTATAATGCTTCTTGCCTGAAGGACTGCCCCTTGTCTAGTGGAAACTGTCTGGAAATTGTAGCATTTTATTTATCCATGCACATACTGGGTAACATTACTAAGCATGTGAGGAGGACAGTAAGCTACTCCTTTTAGTGTCTTATTACGTCCCCCTGCCCCATGGGATTCTCTTGTTTCATCATGTGCAAGTTGTAGAATAGTCCCTCTGTGCTTCACAGGTACTACCCAGTGAAATCTATGTAAGGTGTCACCAGTCCTTACTAGAAGACCATCTTACAACAGATATCTATCATTCTGGTTATATCATGGCTGTTCTGTAGATGACTTTCATTAAGTTTATTTGAATTGGTAAGATGAATAAAAAGTACAGTTTTGTACCTACCATAAATGTAGATGTCCGATAGACATGCAACTGCAGTCATAACATGTGGGTTGTCCTGCCTCAGGCAGCCCTCGGTCGGCCGGATTCCAAAGTCTGGGTCCGACGTCGGCTGATGTCGCATTTCTCTCCGACGTCAGAGCGGCTGGAGTACATAAGCATCAGCCGACGCCATTTTCTTCAGTGTTTCTTGCCCCAGATGCCAGGTGCCCTCCAAGGAAGGCTGTAATCAAATTGGAAGACAAAAACAAGATTCCAAACAAATAAATGAGCAATAAAACAAATACACCATAACAGATATCCCCAGCTAAGAGTAACAGGGATAGGAGTGGACCCTAGGCATAGAGGGGTATGGAGGGAGGGAAAATCCGACTGCAGTTGCATGTCTATCGGACATCTACATTTATGGTAGGTACAAAACTGTACTATGTCCTTCAAGAATGCAACTGCAGTCATAACATGTGGGTAGAATACCATAGCTTAGCTGGGGAGGAGGAATGCTCTAGGAAAAAGATGGTGTGGCAATCAAACCCTGCAGGACTGCCGAAGCAAAGCCTGCTCTGGATCTGGAGTATAGAGGGAGATTGTAGTGTTTGGAGA
The DNA here is from genome assembly GCF_019279795.1 of Protopterus annectens. Classification (NCBI taxonomy): domain Eukaryota; kingdom Metazoa; phylum Chordata; order Ceratodontiformes; family Protopteridae; genus Protopterus; species Protopterus annectens. Next base: position 1,280,561,824 of record NC_056725.1, read on the forward strand.
ATGTATGCACGGAGCTCCATGTAGCAGCTTCTAGAATGTCCTTGGTAGACACCCCTCTTAAGAATGCTGTAGAGGTGGTTGTAGCTCTGGTGGAATGTGGTCTGACATTGGCTGGAACAGTCTTTCCATGAAAGGAATAACAGAATCTGATGCAATGTCCAATCCATTTAGAAATAGTCTGTTTTGAAATTGCTTTTCCTTGGACTGCAGGAGCGTAAGCTACAAAAAGTTGTTCAGACTTCCTACTGGCCTTGGTTCTGTCCAGGTAGTATCGAAGTTGTCTGTGAATGTCCAAGGTATGCAACAGTCTTTCCCCCTTATTCTCAGGATTGGGGAAGAAAGCAGGCAGATGAATGGCTTGATTTAAAGAAACCCTAGATACCACCTTTGGCATAAAAGTAGGGTTGGTCCTTAATGAAACCCTGTCTCTGTGAAAAATAATAAAGGGTGGTATTGCCATTAGGGCCTGTAGCTCCGAAACCCTTCTTGCTGAGGTAATTGCCAACAGGAAAGCTGTCTTCCATGAGAGAAATTGCAAGTCAACTGAAGCTGCTGGCTCAAATGGAGGTAGAGTCAGTTTTTCTAGGACAAAATTGAGGTCCCAGGCTGGCACTGGGGCCTTTCTTGGTGGCTTAATGTTCTTGATTCCCCTGAGGAATTGCCTTAGTAAAGGGTGTGAAAAAACAGGAGGATCAGTGTTGTATCTAGCTGAAATAGCAGATGCATGTATCTTTATGAAAGAATATGAGAGTCCATTCTTTAACATATCTGCCAAATATTCCAAGATGAGTGGGATGTTCAACAATGATGCATCATGTCCCTTGCTGGTATTCCAATTGCTGAATCTTTTCCACTTTGCTAAGTAAACCTTTCTGGTGGATGGTCTTCGAGCCTCTGTTAGTATCCGCTGAACTTCCTTGGAGAGAGATAGGCTGAAGTTATTTATGGGATCTCCCAGGCTGTTAGCTGCAGTGTCTGAAGATTTGGATACACTGTTTCGAAATTGTGTTGAGTCAAAAGTAGAGGCCATTGGGGAAGGGCCCACCTCCTGGTGTGACATATGCTCCGTAGTAGTGGGTACCAGTGTTGTCTTGGCCAGTCCGGAGCTATTATGATTCCCTTGGGTCTCTTTGCTTTGATCTTTAGTAATACTGAGGTCATCACTGGCAGAGGTGGGAATGCATAGATTGTTAGGGAGTTCCAGTTGAATGAGAGGGCATCTATTTTCCAAGCTTTTGGATGGTATGTCCTTGTGCAGAATTTTGGTAGAAGATGGTTGAGGTGAGAGGCAAATAGGTCCACTTCTGGCTTGCCCCATGTCGAAGTGAGTTGTCTGAAGGCCTTCGGATGTAACCTCCACTCGTGTGGATCTGTGAAATTCCTGCTTAGGCTGTCCACCAACACATTGTCTTTTCCTGGAACAAACTGGGATTGTAACTGGATGTTTAGGCTCAGTGATTTCTCCCAAAGATGCATTGTCAGTCTGCAAAGGGGGTAAGAATGGGTGCCCCCTTGCTTGTTTATGTACCACATCACAGTGGTGTTGTCTGTCCGTATCAGTAAATGGCCTTGCTGGAGTTGGTGTTGAAAGGCCTCGATGGCATGCATTACTGCCAGCATTTCCTTTTGGTTTATATGCAGATGTGTTTCCTTTGGAGACCATTGTCCTTGTATACACCTGCCTTCCATGTGCGCCCCCCATCCAAGGTCTGAGGCATCTGTGGTTATGGTCTGTGTTATCTGTGGTTTTTTGAATGACATACCTGTGTTTGCCTGGCTCAACGAGGCCCACCATAGGAATTCCTTTTGTAGGCATGGAATGAGCGGTATGATTGTCTCCAAGTTGTTGCTGTGTTGAGACCAAATGCTTTTTAGGTACCATTGAAGCTTTCTCATGTGTAATCTTGCTAATGGAACCAGGAGAATGCAGGATGCCATGTAACCCAGGGCCTGTAGGAATCTCCTTGCAGTCATCTGGGTGAGTTTTGCTAAACCTTTGAAGTAATGAGTTAACTTCTCTTGCTTGTCTTCTGTCAGGTAAGCCATCTGAGAGGCTGTGTCTAGTTTGGCTCCTAAGAAGATTATTTGCTGGGATGGCTGCAGTCTTGACTTTTGGAAGTTGACTGTGTATCCCAGAGCTTGAAGTAATCGTATGACATAATCCAGGTTTTTTGTCAACATCAATTTGTCGTCCGCTTGTATGAGGCAGTCGTCCAGGTACGGGTAAATTTGTATCCCCTGGAGCCTGCAATGAGCAATTACTGAAGCCAGGCATTCTGTGAATACTCTGGGCGCAGTAGATAAGCCAAATGGCAATGCTGAGAATTGATAATGTTCTGGCCCTGCAAGAAATCTGAGGTATCTTCTGCATCTATGTCTGATAGGGGCATGCAGGTATGCCTCCTTGAGGTCCAGAGTAATCAGCCAAGACCCCTTGCCCAGCATGGGAAGGAGTTGCTGTAGAGTCAGCATTTTGAACTTTGGTACTATGAGAAAGGTGTTTAATGCGGACAAGTCCAGTATTGGTCTCCATTGAGATTCTTTTCTTGGAACAAGGAACAGTCTTGAGTAAAACCCCTGGTCTTGTTCTTGTTGTGGAACTCTTTCTATTGCTTTCATCCGAGTCAGCAGAGTGATTTGCTTGATAGCCTCTGCCCTCTGGTTTTGTGGTAGGTTTGGCATGCCTTGTTTTCTTGGTAAGGTATGAAAATGAAACCTGTACCCTCGGTCTATAATGTCCAAAATCCATTTGTCCTTTGTCAGTCTGTGCCAATTTTCTGCAAACAGAGACAATTTCCCACCCAAGGGAGCTTCTATTTGTTCCCTGGTAGGCAGTAGTAGAGGAAAGTCATTGAGATTGTGGTTGTGGGGCAGGTGAAACCCCTGCGTCACTTCTTTGGTTTCCTGGCTGCCATTGTCGTCCCCTGTAAGGGCCGCTGTATTGGCCTCTTCCTCGGCCACGTCTGTTCTTACCCCTTTGAAACTTTTCTGGATTAGGAAAGGACCAGTTTTTTGAAGGCCAATTCCTACTGAATCTGGGGGGTTGAACCTGGAGGAAATCTTTCACCGTCTGAACTGATTTTGCTTTTCTTGATGGTCTTTAACACATCCTTAGCATTCGCACCAAAAAGCTTGTTCTTTTCCAAAGGTGCATCCAGAAGTTTTGCTTTTACATGATCTGGTAGAAGTTGATCTTTTAACCAAGCATGTCTACGAATGACTGCCCCTGTCATAGCTGCCCTACATGAAGCTTCCAGTGCATCATATCCACACTGCAGGAAGTGATTGCTTACTTGCTGAGTGTTATGTACAGCTTCCTGCAAAGTCTTCCTGTCTAAAGGATCAGGAGTGGCTAATGTTTTTTGTAAATCTTCTAACAGATAATCCTGATACTGTAACATATGAAAAAGGCAATTTAAAGCTCTCATAGATAAGGTAGTGGAAGTGTAAACCTTTTTGCCCCATCTCTCTAATGACCTAGCTTCCCTGTTGGAGGGCAAAGGATTTTTAGAGGTGGAGGCTGAAACTCCTTTAGGCCCCTGTGAAATAGTTTCCAAATCAGCAGTATGGGCCCTGAATAAATGGGAATGAGTTTCTGGGACCCTGTAATACCTGTCTGGCTTGGCTGGAGCGGGAGGAAGAGAATCAGGGGTAGCACTAGAGTCAGAATACAAATCATCCAGAACATCAAGTACAGGAGGAATAGCTAAGGGCCTGTGCTGGGGCTTCTTAAGGAAAGTCCTAAGACGTTTCCTAGAATCAGAATATTCCTGACCTTGCCACTTGAAATGTTCCCTCATGGTGTGCAGAACTTCCCCAAAAGAAATATCCTCAGGAGGGGAGGCCGAGGGGATGGAATCTTCTGCATCCGAGTCCTCATAGGTCTGGAAGAGCTGTTCCTGGCTATCAGAGTGGACAGAGCCCTCAGAATCTTCATCTGAAGGAATAGGGTCAGAGGGTTCAACCCGGGGCCTTTTATCAGCAGGAGGCTGGGATCCTCTCTCAGGATGGGCCTGTGAACCTCTAATCATGGAAATTAAATCAGCAGCCATGGACATAATTTGTGTCTCTGGAGTAGGCTGAGGTAAGGATTTAGAAGTAATATGCTTTGTTTTGCTGGCTGCCTTAGCCCTAGTGTAGGCCTTAATAGACATGGCCATAGGAGGCCTGGCAGCTCCACGTGCAGGAGTGACCTTGTCTACAGCAATGGTCTCGGGCATTTCCTTGGTTTCGGTATCCGGAGGAAAATCGATAACTGGCGTCGGAGTAATGTCTGGAATCGGAGTCGTCGGTAATGCGGTGTCTTTGGTTCGGAGCGGTGGAGAGACCGTCTCAGAGGGAACCGGAGCACTCTCGCTAGGTTTTGGCGTGGAGTCGGTGGTAGACGCGGGCCGAGGATGTCGGTCCTGGTCTTTTCGCTTTTTGGGAGTTTGCGATGTCGGAAGATCCGACGGGCATGGTGTAAGCAAAATTATCGCCGAAAAAATCTTCAGCGAACTCCGCCCGGCGCCTGAGAGTGCGCTTGTTAAAGCGAGCACAGGCTACACAGGCCGAGACGTCGTGGTCTGGGCCCAGGCAAGGGAGACAGTAAGAGTGGAAATCCTTATGAGATATTTGTTTACCACAAGAAAGACAATTGTTAACTTTTTCAGTAAATTCTGACATCGGCTGAGGCAGGAAAAGGTCCCCAACGGGGTACTTAGCTTTTTTGATGACTTCGGTATCGAAGAATACAGGAGCTGACCGACCGGCACTTGCGAACTGCTTCTGCTTCGGGCACCGCGCGGCAAGAAAGACTGAAGAAAATGGCGTCAGCTGATACTTATGTACTCCAGCCGCTCTGACGTCGGAGAGAAATGCGACATCAGCCGACGTCGGACCCAGACTTTGGAATCCGGCCGACCGAGGGCTGCCTGAGGCAGGACAACCCACATGTTATGACTGCAGTTGCATTCTTGAAGGACATTGGTAAAACTGTCACTTTATTCTGTTTCATACAGACTGCTCATAGGCGATCTCTGCCTTGCATGTAAGGCAATCTTTGAACCTGCTTTATTGGAAATGCACATCCGTAAGTGAAATAGTACATGGGTTATTCGCTCTAATGGTCTTAATCTGCTATGTGACATTAATAGAACCTGCTTGAGGGACAGATTTGTCACACCTTTGGAACAGACTCCTGGTTCATGTAAAGCAGAGCACCTCATTGGCCCTCTTCAATCGCAATCTGGACAATTGGATGGGCAACCATAAGTTCACCCAGGGGTTCCACCTATGTCCCTCTTGGACAGGAGTGATGGGTTTTGATTGTGGAAATATGGGTAAAACTTGGCTAGGCTTGTAAGACCCCTAGGGTCATTAGCCTAGTAAAATCCTATGACCGGGCTATGTTCCAACTGTATTTTTATCAAGTCAAAATCAGGCTTGTCACTATATGAGTGCAAAACATATTCCTATTCCTGTCTTTTTTGCTGATGAGTTACTGCATCTACATTTACTTGGACTGGAGCTAAGCCTGGGTTTTTACCTTTTAAGGCAACTTCCTTAGTCAGAACATCAACTAGGTAATTTCCAGCCTTGCCTGCTCATTGCACATCTGAGTGTCCTTTAACCTTTTTTCAGTACACTGTTGAGGCATGATACTGTACTAACTTATCTGTATTAGGATTAGTTTGGTATGCATAGTTCTTCTTCCTTTGGAGTTGACCATGCCATTTACCTTTCAGACTGGCAAATGGGTAAGGAAGTTATGTCTAGCATAATCCGAGTCTACACATATTACAATATCCTACAAATTGAACTGGACTGCTGTTTGTGCAGCTACATTAGCAGGTGCTAATTTTGTACACTGATTAGTTTTGTATCCATGCTGCAACTTGACAGGAAGGTATGATTTATCTTCATGTCATTCTATCCCCAAGCCACGCCTACTTCCATCCAGGCTAAAAGAGTAGTCATCAACTTATGCTTTAGGAAAGTCTTTGCATACGTTTTCAACATAAGGGCAGCATCTGGTAGCAAGGTGTAATGCTGAATCTGCTGAGGTAGCTGCCTAAGCTCTTCAGACAGTCATGTATTTGCAGATCTGATGGTCCTTTGCCAATTAAGATCTTTTTGTTTTAGGCATATTTTATTTCCATAGGTTGGTCCTGGAAGGCTAAAGTCCAGGCCACAATTCTGCAACTAGGCACATTACCATCCCTTAGCTTATTGCTTTTCATAAGGGCAGCGTGTCTATACCACAACATCTTTTGCCACAAATAAAAGTGTTTGAATGTCTGTACTGTGCATACAGTAGAAACAAGAGCCATTTCACACTCAGACAATGTTTTCTCTACCTCACCTTCTTGTCAGCATTTGCATGAACACAGCAACCATAATCATGCCTTTAATATAGGACAGCACTGGATGTTACTGTCCATATACCCAGCTTCTAAATAGAGATCATTATCGATATGTGAATGTGTCAGGCATGGGACCTGAATTAAGATAACCTTTAAAGCTTGCGTGGTGTTTTCCTGCTCTTCTCCATTCTTAGACTTCTGACATTTTTAGCATCTTGGTGAGGATATATGCGAGTCCTGAATAAACTGTGTGCAGTAATTGCAGATATATAGGAAGCTTCTTAGCTCCCTCAGTTTTTTCTTTAATGAGTTTATATGTTGGATAGCCTTTACTTTGTTTCTTTGAGGGTGTAACCCATCTTGTCCAATTTTATAACCTAGGAAGTTGACCTTGTTTCCGAACCAGTGTTTTTTTGTGAGGGACAATTTAGAACCAGACTTCTTGAGCTGGTTTATGACACATAACTTCAGCATGAAGATCCACCAAAGTGTTACTTTTGGTTAGCACATCACATAAACAAGGTTCCCTTGACTCTATTAATCTACGACTGGCATCTAAGTAGGGTGCATATTGTAATTTTAAACCCATATCTTTTACACATTTGCTAAGAACAAACTGTGCAATTTGGTCAGTGATTTCTTGACCTTTCATAATATTAGCACTTAGAAAGAATTCTCTGATATTGGCTGGAATTACTGTAGCAGTTTCAGTCACAAACTGGCACACCTGGGCAAGGTCTAGTTTGATTTTATACTCTGTGGAATCACTTTCATGGGTACTGAACCCACTGGTTGTGACCACAGATGTCATTGATAAGATACACGCACATGCACACCCATGTGTGCCAGGATATCTAACCCTATTTACAATGGTGAGCTTACGTCTCTTGCCATCTACACATGGTGCTGCAGTGTACTTTTGTACTACCTTGGAGGATTAAAGCACACACTTCTTAAAGTTTCCATCATGATTTGGAACTCTGACTTTTTAATAAATCTTAGATCAGGCCTTTGTCTCTTTGGCATTCTATAACATAGCTCACTCATAAGACACTTCTTATAACCAAAGCATAAAACAGACTGTGGTTAAGTGCAAACCTTTTGTTTTAACTGACATACATTTCATTTCCCTCTGCCTACATTCTGTAAAGAAATGCCTCATGTCCTATGGAACATTTGTTTACATTTTCCACGTAGGAGGTCGGGCGCTCATCATGTGCTGCTGCTGTGTCATTGTTTGGACAACCACCTGATATAACAGGGTTTCCTTCTTTAGAAAAGAATGTCAGACCTCGTGAAATTTTCTTAGATTTTTATGGGGTCAGATCCCCAGAGTTTCCAAGCACTGACACATCTTGCACTTTAGCTCTTACAATAATCACTTTAATCACATCATATTGTTTCTGAATAGCACATTTCTGCCACTTTATGAACTTTAAGCTCTTTAGAAGGGAAATGGGCTAATTCAGCTGTGACACATGACCCTATGCAAACATTCAATTATAGGCCTAAACCTTTTAAACAAATCATTCTCAATTAAGAAATCATTTCCTGATTTATTGGAGACAAGCAATGGCTGCCTCACTTCCCATAAGTTTGTCCCTCCCCATATAGCCTATAAATCTGCTTGAGGAATGGCCAATGTAAGGTAGTAGTGATACATGGATATACTTCTATTAGTGTTTAGAGGTAATATGTTATTGTGCAGGGGTGAAAAGTGGGGAAAATTAGGTATTTGGAGAAGGTAAAGTCACATATATTGTCAGCTTTGATTAAAGTTGTAAATCCAGGTGGATGCTAGATATGTTCTTATCTGTTTTCTGAACAGTTTATGATTATTCTCTGCTCTTAATTTTGGGGGGTAGAAAATTCCAAAGTTTGGCTACAAATGCAAAGCAAAGAGAGTCCTCATAATATGAGTGTGTGAGCAATGGGAGACTAATTGATTTTGACTTTGGGATCTAATAAATCAACACCTTCAGGAAGACCGTGACTGTCAGTATGGGGACATTAAAAGACTGCAAGTGGTTAAATGCTAGCAATTCTGTTTAGTGGTAGACTGATGAACCAAACTGCAGTAAAATTCAGCATTTTAATGATAAAACCTTATAAAGGCAACAATTGCCTGCAATGCAATAATACTCTGTTAAAAAACTGACAAAAAATACAAAGGATAAGCGCTTTTGTTTGCAATATATAACAATCAAACTTCTTCAGATCCAGGATTATAAGGTTTTATCATTAAACCGCTGAATTCTGCTGCAGTTTGGTTCAATTGTGTATTTGGATATACAGTTGTTTGGTCCTGTGAACTGTGCCTTTGTGAATAGTGGCAGACTGATCACACAGATACTTGTGTACAGGTGAGAAAAAAGGTTTGTACTTGTGATGGGTTAATTTCTGAATTTTTGAGGTTCACTGAGATCCATGCCTTGATCAAGGTTTCACTCATTGTGTCTGCGAAGAGCCAGTCATCTAAATAATGAAAGACTTGCACATCTTCAGCCTGAGACAGGCTGCTGTTGCGCATTTGTTGAACACTCTGACGACTGTGGAAAGACCAAATGGGAGCCTGAAACTGATAGTGACTGACTCCTATCCTGAGGTGCAGATATTTCCTCAACTCTCTAGGTATCATGGAGATCAAAACAGGACATCCAGTGTCCTTTCCACAGGCAAGGAAGGCTGGATGGCACCATGACCATTTGATACTTTGTTTTACTTACACAATGGTTTAGGCTGCTTAAATATAATATAGCCCTATCTTCTTAGGCATATGCAAGCAAACACATACGCGCGCACACACACACACACACACACACACACACACACACACACTCACAAATACCTGAAAAAAAATCAAGATTTTCTCTTGTCTGGTGAGACCTCTTGGATAGCTTTTTTAACATAAGATCCAGTGTTGTCTATTTTAGTCAGATCCAGCCTCGGCACTGATTAAGAAGATCTTGCTTAAGGGCTTTGGTTCCTCTACTACCCTAATTTCCTATGCTCCAGCTAATCGGCTTTGGTTCTTCCACTACCCTAATTCCCTATGCTCCACCTAATCACCTCATATCTCATTTGCTGCAGAAGACTGCAGATGCGTCCTTGAGGGCTCCATTGAACTTACTTCTTATTTGAAAGAAAGTATAACCTTTCCTTGCTCCTCCCCTACAAAATAGTAGCAATTTAGCGTATTTTCATAGGTCCCGCAGGACAGTTAGTCATTTTAGTAGTTAAAGTAGTGTGTTTAGCAATTTCAGTACTACAGTGTTTTCTAGAGTTTTCTTAGTGGGCAATGCTGTTTATTTATATCAATAGTGTTTGAAGTATTTAGCTGTGCAGTTTTATATTTTTGCTGTTGTGTGCAGGTTGTTATATTAGAGTGATAGTTCCATATTGTTAACTAGGGTCCAACATGTCAGAGATATAGGGATTTTAAAAATGCACCATGTGGGCACAAACTGTCCCTACAGGATCCTCACCATAAATGTGTTTACTGCCTGGGGGAAGAACACCTGGAAATCCCATGTCAAGCTTGTGCTTCCTTCAGAGCTGCGGCACTACAGCATAGAAAAGAAAAACTGATAGTTAAGGGAATTCATCCTGCTAAACTTACTCCCTCTACTTCAGCTTCTCCAGCCAGCAAAGAGTGGAAAAGCAAAGAAAGTTTAAATCAAAGGAAAAAACTAAAGAAAAAGGACTGGATATAGATAAACCAGAAAAATCAGGGAAAAGGAAACGGGATCTGGCTTCTATTCTAGGACCTGATCCAAAGATTCCTCAGGAATCAGATCCATCAGCTACTCAGATCCATTCACCCACTGATCTGCCCTGGTTCTCACTGGAACTGGTAAGCCCCAGGCTACACTCACACATTTTACAAGACAGGAGACCTTCCAGACCTTCTTCCTTGGCTTTTTCCACCCAGTCTTACAGGAGGAGTCTTTCAGAACAGCAAGTCAACAGAGTGATGAGGTGGTTCCTTAAAGCTCAGATTCAACTCAGAGTTCTCTTGGTACCCTCACCCTTGAATGTACCAAGTACAGTACTGACCATCCCTCCTTTATCCACTCTGGCACCAGTCTGACCATCAGATCAAGTTGGCACGGTGCCAATCTGCCCTGAGGAACCTGTGTCAAGACTGATGGCTTTCTTCAATTCAACCCCAACTGAATTCCTTCCTCTGTTGGTTCTGACATGTTTGAAGCCTGGAGACTCTCGGAGATGTGTCTGATGCTAGGAAATGGAAGGAGGGGGTCAACACTGAGCCTCTCAGAGTTGTTCCTACCTCACTGTGTCTTGGCTTTTGACAGCTAGGCTCCGAGATGAGCTTTGGAGCTGAGAGCATCGTCAGTTTTCAAGGCATTTCATAGCACCCCTCTCAGTTCTGAAGGACGGGATACCTTCATCAAGATCTATGCCACCCGAATTCTGCATTGATTCTGGCTCTCTCATTCTGTTAGACAGGGTCAGTCGGGACCAAGACCCCAGGAGGCTTATCTCATAAGCTTCCAATCTGACTCAAAATCCTCTGAGATTCCCACAGAACAAGTTCACTGAAAGCAGACATGTAAGCAGAAGCACACTGACTCTTCTTCAGAGTCTGTCACTGATGACTCAGACTTTGATGAAGGAGAAGGATCACTCAGATCCCCATCTGAAGATGTCGCCTTTGGTGAAATCCTGTAATTGATGAAACAGAAGAGAGAATGGTCCAGTATACACATCCTTCTCCAGAAGAGTCTGTGTTGCTGCAGGCCTTTGATTCTGGCCCATCAATGTCCTGGTTGGTACCTCCCATTGACCCCTTAGCTGACCTCATGGCACAATGGGCATGGAAGGATCCTGGTATGGTGGAAGCCATCCCCAAGAAGCCTGGAAAAATCTTGTCAGTACCTTCAGACAGAAAGCATTGGAGCAAGGGGCAACCTATGGAAGCAATGGTGGTAGCTGCAGCAACCAAGAAAGAGCTAACAAAGAGTCTGGGAAATGGATGTATGCTTCGGCATCTTTTGCATTATGAACACTGAACTATATAGCATGTCTCTCAATTTCAAAAAGATATGACCAAAGAGATCTCCAAATCATGTGGTTTATAGCTATGGCAAGGGATGTCTCTGTATCCTTGGTTGTCTCAATGGCAACAATTTTGCTACCCTCTGAATTTCCAGCCAGGTGATTCAAAGGGAGAGGGAAAGATATCCATTTCTCATGTAAGTTTCATCAGAGGGCAGCCTGAATTCGACAGACGCCTTAGGTGTAGGAATATTAGAGAGGCAAGGGCTAGAATCCAAGTTTCTGCACCTCACCAAAGCACAAAAGAAAGCACATGTCTCAAAAAGCAGTTATTCATGAGAAATGGCTGCAGATCCTTGCAGTGGAATTAGAATGAACTCGGTAACAGTGCACTTCTGCACCCATGCAGTCAAACTCCACCAGGAATCAAAATGTGTTCATAAGTCCAACAATCTTGAAATTAGGACAACCTTCTAGGTGAAGGTGAGACAGCAGCAGACCTAAACTATTGCCATGGAGGTTTAGACTTTGGGAGATGAGAGGAGAAGCATCCATTAACCTGAGTTTAACCACTGAGGTGTGAAAGGCCACTCCATGTAGGCTGACAAAATTGCCACATTCTACAAAATGGAAAAGCTGGCATTCAAAACCTAAGACTGACTTCCAAAAGTGGTTAACAGAAAATGCTCCTTTTACCTTTTGGACACCACCCCATTTTAATCCCTCCCTAAAAAGGAGAGCTCACAAGGTATGAAGTGGACAATACCACATGTTCTGTAAGTTGCTTTGGTGGACGAGGTTCTCACTCTTACTTATGTTATCTCTTTACCCATGGTGTCACACAAGATCTCCCAAGGCCCATCTGCATATCTCTCTGCTAGCTACCTTCTCTATCTGCCATTCTGTAAGCAGTTAGATAGGCTTTGTGTTTCTCATATACAGCACACATCCATACTGTATTCTTGTTCCAGGCAATACACATAGCATAAGTAGATGTCAGGTGCTGACCAGTGGCCACAAAGATGCAGGGACACTTATTTTAGAACTGCTCACAAGTACTTTCCTACATTGAACATTAAGACCTGGGTGTGAGGCTGGGCATGCCTTCACCTAGACCTACTATGTGTGTGATGCTGAAATTTGTGGTGTTGGGAGATGTGTGTACGTCTGAGTGAAGGAACTGTAGAACACCAAGAATTTATGTTAACAGATAATCCACACAAGAGCAAGTCTCAGCTCTTATCCTATTATACTATTTATGCAAGTAATATGCCTCTGTAATTATATAAACACACTGTGAACTTAACATACCTCTGAATTATTGTGGAAAAAAAAATAAAATCCGCATATACTATGGTTGTCACTTCTCAGACATTCACTATTTGTAACATACATAATGTAGGAAGAACCTTAACCTGTTACAGTACTGTGTGTGTGTGTGTGTGTGTGTGTGTGTGTGTGTGTGTGTGTGTGTGTGTGTGTGTGTGTGTGTGTGGGTGTGTGCGTGTGTTTGTTAAAAATTATGTAAGCAGTTAGTGTATCAGTAAAACAAGCTATCTGCTCCAGTTCAGTGGGCTTATATACTTCATATTATGTTGGACCAGGATGTTTGTAAAATTGAACACGTATGAAACTTAAAAATAACATAGTCTGAGAACATAAAAATATTATAAGGAATATTTCTGAAAAATATTTCCACCTAAACAGGCCCTTTTTGGACATTATGCATGCTTATGTAAAGTAAAAGCCTTTTTTTTAATTTTTTAATTACATTTCACATTCTGGATGTCATGTGGACAAATGCAGTCATAGTTTGTAACAGGATATAGTCACGTGTTTTAGAACAGTACATGTTGAGACATTCATGGCTGAGATTCACTTAGTGGCTATAAGCTATCAAAAGGTTAACCAGGAAGGGGGGAGTTGCCCCCCGTCCTCCCCTCACCTCTTCACTTCTACCCTCTCAGTGAGAATGGCTGTTTCTTTGTGCTGCACAAGTGTCCTGAGAGGAGGCTGGGGTGCTGTAACATATACACACACACACACACACACACACACACACACACACACACACACACACACACACACACACACAGTCCCAGAAGGGGAGGTGGTGATGTGCTTCCTCTGCAGCCCACATGCATAACATTGTCACTCTTTCCTTTTGACACCACTGTATGTTACAAGTCCTGAAACTGTTACGAGTGCATATGGCAAAATGAAAAGAAAAAAAACAATCGCTCTGTCAGTGGCATGGCTTAAAGATCCATTCAACAAACTTGTCCTTTTCTGGGAGAAAAATATACTATTGCAAGCAATGATACTTCAGGACATAAAGCCAGCTGAATGTCAAGCAAAATATCTTATTAAAAACATATCACTTAATATTTTCTCTAGTACACAGAAGAAAGCTTGTGAACATATGTTGACAAACTGGTACCCAAATGATGCATGCTATCTTGTTTTTCTGACACTTGGCCACACACTTACAATTTAATAAAAATATGAAAACGGAGCTAACATTTTTCTATTTCTGTTTCTGACCAACAGTGTTAAAAGGCATACAGTTTTTTTGCACTTTTCCACCTTGTTGCCTGCCGACAAAAAGATCCCCTCCTGGTGTGTCAGCCCTTTGTTCCCACACTGAGCAAGAACCAATTGAGAGGAGTCATCATCAAATGGGGTGAATCAAGTTTTTTTTTCTTCTTTCTCCCTGACCCTTACACTGCACATACTCAATGAGGTGCTAGGGAGGGGACATGCAATGGGCTGGCCGTGGAGGATGTCCACCTCACTTCCATGAAGCTCTTTCCCACCACTTAGCTCTGCCACTTCCCCAGCAACAGCAGGTGCCTCTCTAGTCCACAGCAGGGAGACCATACCATCATATATGCCTCTGAGTGCATTCACACCTCCCTTCTCCCCTTCAATCTTTCCCTGCCTACCTGGTTCCCCCAGTGCCAGAGCTGCTAAAGAACTCTTGTCACCAGGGTCGCAGTCAGGGATCTATCTCTTTGTGCCATAGATCCAGGATAAAAAGCAATACAATTCTTAGTGCTTCACATCGGTAGCAACACTCAAGCAAAAGCAGGCCATTACTAAGGGGTGGCTTTACTCATAAAACTGCGAAAATCTATACAAAGCATTTTCTGCTATACTCACAAATGAAAACAGAGTTAGGTAAAAAAAAAAAACAGTAAGAGCTAAACAAAATATTGTGCAGTACAGGATTAAAGGAGTACAGAGAGAGAGAGATAAAATGTATACTTTGTGATCAACTTGGGGTACAAACTGATCATATACACCATGCTTTTGACTCAGTACCATCAGTCTTGAAAACGTACAATTATAGTTACAACTAGCAATGTATATTTATTTTAATTACCTGCTAGTAATCCAGGTCATAAACTGGGTGTGGCACCATCCCGGGATTTCAATGTGTCACATACATCTGGACTCACAACAATAGGATTCCTCTGATGCACAGCCCAGGTAACATAACATGCCTCTGATGCACAGCCCAGGTAACATAACATGCCTCTGATGCACAGCCCAGGTAACATAACATGCCTCTGATGCACAGCCCAGGTAACAGCCTGCTGGTGTTTGCCACCCTCTCCATCCTTACTGTATCCATGAAATTTTTGCTTAACTCTTTCTTGATGCAGTCAGTCTAAGGCAGTTTACAAGGAAGCTTACAATGACTGCCCTCTTCACAACCCATTTAGCAAGCAGTGACTATGTGCTTAGTTTTTATTTATTCTTGTAGTAATTACATAGAAGAGTTGATCCAAGTGTACATTTTTCCTTCATGAACCAAGAACACAGTAAGTACTGCAGAAAATTCATACATTACCTAGACAATGTGTATCCAATACTATGGTATGCTGTTTGTCTCAGTAAGTTAGAGCAGCTGCAATTACTTGTGGGTACTATCTCTGATAAACCTGGACACATTTTTTCTATTAAGGTGTTTCTTTCTAGGCTAAATACATACTACACTGAATGGTACCATGTGTCAGATCCTGAATGTGCTGACAGAGACACTCTTACACAGAGAATAAAGTTTCATAAAGCAAAAGAGCAACAAACAGGCAGCTAGTAAACAGGAGAAAAGAAATGAGGAAGCATTTCCTATCCAAATGTCTGTGAGCACCAAAGATTTGAGGTTGATGACCCTCATTAAAACACTGGGTTAAAGCAGTCTATGTCATAAATTCCTAGAAATGCAGTGCTTTGTAAGCAAGATAAGTGGTAACTTATCCTGTTGAGCGCTAGACAAGGCTACTTTACAAGTACTGACAACAGACTGTGCAGTCTGCTAAACCATGCACAAATAAAAACAAATAATGCTGTATTTTTAAATTACTAAACATTTTGGAAAAATAAAACCATTAAAATAAAAAAAAGTAATTGCTTTATTATTTACTATCTGCAATATGCTGTTAAGAAAACACTTCTGTTCAATATCTTACAAATGAGTAGTAGGCCCAGCCTTTTGTCTTGTTTTAATGTTTACTGCCCTTTATAAGTAATGCATCTACTATCGAGTAGTGCCAATTAAGCATTAAAACATTTGGTTTACCTATTTGAAAATAAATGAAGACTGTCTGAAAATTCAGACTGCAGTTCAGTGGTGTCATCAGTTGTTTCTACGGGGATATTAATCCTTCTCTGTGTTGAGTAATATGGTGGCAGCTGGCTCCATGAAGCATAAAGGTCATACTGGCAGGGCTGTGCTTGTTGAGGGACAATACAGGAAGCAGTGTCAAGGTGTTTAACAGTTCGTTGGTAAACATCAAGGTATGAACCAGTATAATTACGACTGTGAGGAGACAGGTAGTGCTCTGTTCTTCCAGGGCTGTGGGAAGGACTGTGAGTGGGACTCTGTGAGGGACTGTGTGGCATCCGACATGTCTGAAGGCAGCTGTTTCTTCTGACTCCCCGATGGATATCCAGTTTGGCAATAAGAGGCTTTCCTACATCCACTTCTCGTCTCTCTTCCACAGTATCATCCATTCCCTGGTACTGGTAGTTCAGACATACTGTGAAGGTTAAACGTTCCTACCAACAATAAATGCAAAACTAAATAATTACATTTGAAAACCAATGAAAACTGTCATGATCAGAAATAAAAAGCGCAAAACAATGAATAAACGAAATCTCATATTCATCATATTTTTTGTAGTTTTTATTGAACTGATTTAATTCAAATTAATCACATAATTATGTTTTTTTATTGTTTAATGACAAGGATGGTTTCTGAAGTCTCTTTAGCACTCACACTTAAAAGATTTTTTTTTTTTTTTTTGCAGAAACAGAGGAAAAAAACACAGTAAATGCTATAAATGCTTTTAAAAGCAGCTAAGCGCACTTGTGTGTGTTCTACTAGAAAGTAATGAAAGCAACAAATAACTTTTTTAAAAGTGCAAAACAGTTAATCAACACAAAAACAGTTTAAATAGAATGCAGAGCTGTATAAACAGCTCTTTATTTGTTAGCTGCATAAATTCACCAGGCACAAGTATCACTTTTCAAGGGTGACCAGAGAGTACCTCCCGGGAAAATTACTTGTACAGAGTGACACTGCAAATGAAGTGTCAGGAAACAAGATTCAGCAGTACAGCAGCAAAGAGCTTTAACAATCCATACCAAAGTTCCTCAGAATGTTGTCAAAACCATAAGTGACTTACTATGCTAATACTATTTATTTTATATATTCCATAACCCCCACTGTACATTTTAATCCATTTATTCCAAAACTACTTAACTGTTTCAGGCTCAATTACTTCCTCCGTAAAGGATTTCCATACATTCATCCTCTTATTTTGTGAAGAAATTCTTCCTTTTTTTCCTGTGATTTGTTCTTATGTGCTTTAGTCTCCCTAATGATTCTGTTCGGGACTATAATCTTTGGTGGAAGATGATGTATCCTGTATCTTACCTCCCATTCCTATCTATCTTTAGGAACTTCATTGTAGCTCACTGCTGAATTTGACCCACCACTTTAGTTGCTTCAAACCACTGTATTTTAGCCACTGCACATTACAAGTGAAAAAATACGGCAAAGCACACAGAAGGTTCACTTTTGATGTAAAGATAATGCAGCAAAGATATATTTTTGATCATTAATGATTTTTGTAACCTCAGCAGAAGTTCAACACAACATAAACAACATAAACTAAATATACATTTTAAGACTGTGATAGTGAAGTCATTGGAACCACTATATCAGGTATCTGTGTGTAAATGGCAATATCTCAGTCTCAATTTGAGCTTTTATTAAGACACTTTCCAGCAGTAATAGAGTGTTCAGCTATAAAATACGTCTAGGACTGCTATTCTACCCTTAGGGAATTTCACTGCAGTTTACTTTAGCTGCAACACATTTCAATTGAAGCAAATCTCTTTCTTCTGGAGAAATATATATTATGTTTCTCTGTTGCAATGAGAAATTATTGTACCCATATGTTGAATGTTAGTTTCACTCTGCCTTTTAGCAGATGTTAACTGCTCCTTAAAACTGGGTATATAATGCCACACTATGGCACCAAAATTCCTATTAAATACTGCAGTGGAACCTATGTAACGACAACACAATAAAGAAATATTCTGAATAATGCTACTTTCAACCACATGGAGCAGAAGTCACATGGAAAGAGACAGTTCAATTCAGTTTGTCAGCTTTGCATTTTCTAATGGCTATGTAAGCCTACAGATTTATATCTCTGAAACAGTTTGACATTTTGTAGAAATTATTTGGACAGGAAATATAAATAATCAGTTATAAACTGTGGTTACATTGCATTTTAAGTACAGTAGCAAAAATAATCCATCTAATAGGGGTTCTTCCATTATAAAAACAAATACATGAGAATGTAAAAATGTGCATGTCTTCCAAAATAGCTTAAAAATGTCCGAATTGAGGAGGATGTGAAATTGCAGTACAAAAGCAATAACATGAAAGCTAAAACATAGTCTGAGTTTTCATTGTGTTTCTCAAGTTCACTAAATACTAGCTTTATCTTATTTTACATATAATGTCCCTGTGGAATGCATCTTGTAAGAGAGTACACCACCTTTAACTGTAAAGAAGTCACAGAAATTTAATGTCTACAGTAATATATACCATCTTGTTGCTCTAAAACAAATACACTTGCCTTGAAGAAGCTATGTCAAAGACGCTTTAACAGACATGATGAAAACTTCTGTTTCAAAACTTCAGTGTACACTTTTTATGTTTCATTAAGCAGAAAATGAAATACACAATTGTCACTGTAATGTGTTCAATGTGTCACTTTCACACATATAGACTGCACCAAAAAACACCCCACAGTACTGACTACTCAGCACTAATTATCTAATTGCCCCATGCTTTCACAAACACCATACCTCTTCAATGCTCCTCCAAATATAGTCACTTTCTGTGTAAATGTCAGAGGTCATTTTGTGATATAAGTGAAATAAATGAGCACAACCATGCAGTTTTAACTACTTTCTGTCAGATACATATCCACTACCCCTTAACAAGCCATAACAAAGTGTTTCATAGTAATCAGGTAATTGTCCTTTGCATTCACAAAGAGTATGCACAGTCAGTTCCTGTACACACTTCTGTTGTACATTTGTCAAGAAAGTGAAAGCAACAAGTGGCCTCAGTAATGTGTTTAATTTGCTGTTCATATAGCCTGGCTCCATGGTGCAGATGGGAGGAACCCTGACAATGATCCAGGCAACCAGAGTTCAATAAGTGCCCCCAGCACTTGAACAGCTGGACAGACAGGGAGGGAAGTGAAGGGGCATGCTTGATAGCTTCTTTCTGGATGAAGGGGTAACACATACTCAAGCAGCATACTGGGAGGTCAGATGTCTCTAGTGCAAACTGCAAAAACTAGCTCTAGTGACTGAGGTTGGTGTGCAGGGCTGTGTGTCACTGAATGTCCCTTGTGGAAGTGACTGACTATCCCGTGCCATCACATAATTAAATTTCAGTGTACCCAGCATGTGTGGGAGGTGGGGCATACACAAAAATACATGAACTACCCAATGGCTGCATCAGTGATGTGGCCCCTTTGAGTCAACCCTTGCTCCAGTGATGGGGAATGAATGAGAAAAATGTCTGGAGGGGGCTGGTCATTGTCAGACAGTAGTGGCAAAGACTGAAAAAACTGTTGCTCATAGACATTCACACATATACACACACACACACACACACACACACACACACACACACACACACACACACACACACATACACACACACAAAACCATCAACAGTCAATATCAGTGATCATGTTATGCCCTCTGCATTTACACACATCTGCCCTTCTAAGCCTCCAAACAATAGCCACCTTTTGTTTACTACTCTGAGATGTCAGCCTACAATAAAAGAAAAAAAAATGCTGGCATCAAAACATCAAATATGACATCATTAATATACTATATGCTTGCACCGAGATAGAAGCTTCAGCATATGCAAAACTTTAAAAAAGAAATACCCCTCATATGGGGGGGACTTTGTCTCACACCCCCTGCTAATTATATATACTAACTTTGAGACTGCATGAACATAGAATAAGGGCATATTTCCCAAACCTGGTAATTGTGTGATCTTGCACATGTTGACCAGTTGCTTGGTCACGACTTAATGCAAAGAAGCCATACACAACCATACACTTACATATATGTGTGGGAGTGTATATATGATTATATTTACAAATCAGGACAGTTTTTTGGTTGACACACACAACAATGACCAAAATAACATTGAAACACAAAGAAAGGAATTTAAGGAGTGGGTAGTGGAAATTTCTTCTGAAAGTATAGCTAGGGAGTGGGGTTAGATTAAAGTGGAAAGTAAAAATAGGTTGGAAATAAAAGAAAGGGAGATATGGTTAAGTAACAAGAATTATTTAGAGGGACTGACAAATATTAAAGTATTGCAAAACGGGGAATCTCACAAAACAAGAAGAGAAGCAACTGCAAAATGCTAAACAGAAAATAAGGGATTACCTCTATAATATGCATGAGTTTAAAAAGACTGCTGTTAAGCAACTGCTTTTGATAATAACTCTAGAGTGCAAAAACATTTAGCACAAAGACTCAGGGAACAGAAAATAGAAAGGACTGTCACCAAGGTTAGAGAGCCTATAACAAGGAAGATAACAACGGATCCTGTAGAAGTATTAGAAATATTTTGAAAATTCTATGAAAGTTTGTATAAAGCAGAGAAATATGAAAATCAAGAAAAGGTACAAATGGAAATGTTTATGGAAGAATTAAATATGCCCAGGCTAGAGGTAGATGAGGCTCAGTTACTAACAGGATACGAGGATATGAGATAAAAATGGTGACATATAACCAATCTACAGGGAAGTCCCCAGGATTAGATGATATTCATGTGGAAGTTTCCAAGCTAGGAGGGGAAAACTGATGAAGATCTGGAAGGCTTTGGTTAACAGTATTTTAAGAGAAAGAGAAGTACCAACATCCTGGAAGAAAGTGCTGATAGCTGTAATACCTAAAGAGGGCAAAGACCCAACAGATCCAGCCTCATACAGGCCCATTTCAATACTAAATCATGATTATAAAGCGTTTATTTCTGTAATGGCTAAAAGAATGGCAAAAGTGATGCCAAAATTGATAGATATGGATCAGTGTGGTTTTGTGGAGGGGAAGAAGTTATCTGACAACATTAACAGAAGAGTAATGATCCAGAAGGAGGCAGAATGTAAGAAAATACCACTGTTGTTGGTAGATCTTGATGCAGAGAAAGCATTTGATAGAGTAAGCTGGGACTTTATAAGCAGAACAATGGAAGCATTTGCACTGGCTGATAAAATTATAAGGTTGATCAGTAGGATATATGAGGGATCGGCGGCGAAAAGTAAAGTGGGTTGGGTCCTCTCTGACAATCTCTGCTTCAGCAGAGGAACTAGGCAGGGGTGTCCTCACTCCTCTTTATTATCTGCATTATATTTAGAACCACTGGCAAAAAAATAAGGGACTCAGAATTTCAAGGATATAGTTGGTATGTTAGTCAAGAGAAGCTGTATCTACTTGCAGATGACATTATTTTATACCTGGCAAACTAGAAAGGGAAATCACAGTGTTGTGGAACATACTGAAGCAGTTTCAGACGTTTTCAGGATACAAAATTAATGAAGCTAAAACAAAAGCAATAGCGGTAAATTATGTACTGACATACAAATTGGTTCAGCAATATCTATATTTATGAGGGCATGATAAAATTAAGTATTTCAGAGTATGGATTAAAATTATACTGGTGTGGCAGCTAAGGATATGTGGGAAGAGACTAAACAAATATAATACAAAAACTGAGGAAATGGAAGCTCTGTTATATGGATATCGAAAGTAAGATTCAAGCAGTTAAAATGTTTTTAGTTCTTTTAGTTGTATACAGAGGTCAGATATATTTTTATCAACCAGAGGAGACGTTGTGGATAATAATTAATAAAGAACTGGAGGATTTTATACAGGGGAGAAGACAGCAAGAGTCAAGCGGGATGAGCTTATTCTTCTAGTAGAACAGGGTGGATTGGGATTACTTGAGTTTAAGGGGTATTTTACAGCAACACAGTTAAGGCTCCTGTACATAGTACAAGCAGAAAACTATAATTCAAAATGGAAAGAGATGATGATGAAACGGGGGAAGCTCAAATAACTGAGAGAGACTGGGATTTTGGATGCAGACCTTTATGGAGAACAATAATAATCATACAGAATATTATATTCATAAAGTAGCAGAAGGTATTCTAAGAACTGAGCCAATACAAGAATGGAAAAAGGTGATTCTGCCAACAGGGATGACTGCAATTAGGTAAGCAGTGGCAGGAATATATTGGAGAGAATTGGCAAAGGAACCAAGGTATTGGGAGCAAATAACTAGAGAGGGAAAGGTAATAGAATGGGAACATGCCAAAAATGTATTTGGACTGCAGGTTAGAGACTGCCTTCCCTGTCAAGGATTGATATCAGAGTAGAGGCAAAGAGAAAGAAACAGGGTGCCCTAAATGAAAGACCAGCACTTGTAGAGTTTTTGGTAGAATCTAGAACAGAAATTGCCGTTAAGAAAGGATTAATTAGTAGACCATATAGAATATTGCATGATAACTATGAGAATCAATGAGAGTAAGTTAGGAAGGATTGGGAAGAGAGACTGAATAAGCAATTCACAAAGAATCAATGGGGGGAGATATGTATGTCTCCCAAATACGAAACAAAGTCTAGAAGATTTAGGATCTTTGCCTGGAAGTGTTTACATAGGTATTTTTATACCCCAAGCAGGCTTCCAAGAATTTTTTCCTCATGTAGACAGCAAATATTAGAGGTGTGATGGGGAAGAAAAAGGTAACTGAAAATATTTTTTGATAATATAATGAGTTGGTGGACTTTAAAGATTCCCTGCAGTCTGCAATGTCAGAGTTGCTGGGTGAGCAAATTAGAGTAACTAGGGAAATTATGTTTTTGAGCTATGAGTCTCAAATTGGGATAGATTATGGAGCCCTTATTCTGGGTTAAGATATTTATGCACAGAGGCAACTGAATTGCTTCTGTCATTGTCAGATTCAGCAGGAGAGAGAATCAGTGCTGCCTCAGATGAAATGGGGCTACATAGAGAATTTTGGCTTGTCCTCATTTACCTTCTGTAGCATCCTGGGGATCAGTGGTACTGGAGGCAAGGCATATAGAGATAAACCTGTCCACACTTCCAAGATGAACACTGACTAACAAGCACACTTGAATGCAGCACTCTCAGCAGGAAAATTGATAATTGCTGAAAACAGCTAGCAAACTATGGTAATTGTGTATAAATTCAATTTCTGGTCAAAGATTATTTGGTCTGGATGTTATCAAAGAAAAAGTTGAAATAAAGAAAAGAGACATATGCAAAAATGGTAATAAAATTATTGTTAGGAGGTTAGAAAGTGTTAAATTGCTACAGAATAATTTAGAGAGCCTCAGTGATGAGGAAAGGGAGCAAGTGAGTGCATGGTTGTAGAAAAGTGATACCCAGGCAATTATTCTATGTCGATAATGCAAGAGCTCAAACATTCTAGTCTGGCAGTTAAGATAACAGAATGTAGAAAAAACAGTAATAAAGCTGAGGGATGTTAGTCCAGCAAAATTATACAAGAACTGGAAGGAATTAAAGAAATATTCTGAGTACTTTACAAAAGTCTTTACAGACCAGATGAATAGAGTGAACAGGACAGGATTTAGTTGGATAATTTCACTGTAAACCTGTGCTTGGCAAAGGTGATAGAATAAATATAGAGGAGGAAGAAACAAAAATGGGGATGGCAAAGAGGCTACACATATGGCACCAGGGTTGGGTGGTATATCGATAGAAATCTGGAAGTTGGGGGGAAGACACTAATAAGGATATAGAAAAAAATATTTCATAGAGTCTTGAAAGGGGGGTGATATACCTGCATCCTGGAAAAACAAGCAGTGGTGCTAGTTGTACCTAAATTTATTTATTTTATTTATTTAACATTTGTTGACTGGGAAAGTCCGACTAGAACAAAGCCTATTTTCAGCAGAGGCCCAGGGAGAAATGCTCCAGACGCATGTCTTTGGCATGTGGGAGGAAACAAAAGTACCCGGAGGAAGCCCACACAAATGCATGTACGACATGCCAACTCTGCACAGAAGGCACCCCAGCTCATAATCAAACCAGAGAACCTCTTGTTGTGAGGTGACAATGTTAACCGCTGCGCCACCTAAAGAGGTGAAAGATTCTACCTCATATAAACCAATTTCCATTTTAAATTGTGACATTATATCATATATATATATATATATATATATATATATATATATATATATATGTTAAGTATGAACATAAGTCTACAGTTAAGTATGACAAAAAATGTTCTCTAGCACCTACCTTTAGTTTCTGCAGTGAACTCAGCCGCGTATACAAACAATGCTTTGGAAGGTCTTTAGACAATAGATAGCTACCAGTTTCCTCAGGAGTCTCTTTGTTGCTCACTTTGGGGTCCACATCTAGAGTCTATTCATAGTCAACAGGAAATCATTAATGTAAATAATTTAAAAATCACACTATAGTTACTTTTTATGTTGCTTTATATCATCTATGAAAGGCTTTCATAGTCATTAATGAAATGCTTCTCTTTTTTTATAGCGAGATATAAATTAAAAATTCAGAGACAATAAGAAATCACAAGTACATAAACCTCAAATATAGTCTCAAGCACACAGACCAAGATGGTAAACTAACAGAAGAACTGGTATAAATGACAATAAAATGATATAAAAACACATTCAAATATACTAGTATGCATGCAATAGCCTTCTAGAGAGAAATGTAATTCACTTGTTCAAACCACGATTGGTTAAACATTTCATCTCTACCTTAATATACGAGTTTGTCGAAGTAATCTGGGACTGTATACATGCTTAGGTGCATTTCTACATGGCAAAAGATATCATGAAAGAGCTAAAATATATCAATATATATATATATATATATATATATATATATAGATATAGATATAGATCTAGATACATATATATAGGCATATATATATATACACACACACACACAAACACACACACACATTTTATATATATATATATATATATATATATATATATATATATATATATATATAGATAGGTCTACTTTGAAACATCTAAAACCCACAACATCTAATTTCATAACACTGAGACCAGAACATCTAAAACCCACAACATCTAAAACCCATAACATCGAATTTCATAACATCTAACACTACATATCACAAGAAAATAACATCCCCTCCACATATAACGACACCAAACTACCAAACACACTTTTTACTATGCCCTCCACAACCCCCGTAAATTAAATATACCAACTCCAACATCACATTCCAGTGGGAAAAAGTTAATTTCCTAACCCCACTGTATCAACCCCCCCTGCAGAAACGTAATAAAAAGTGTGTTTGGTAGTTTGGTGTCATTATATGTTGTTATATGTGGAGGGGATGTTATTTTCATGTGATTTGTACTGTTAGATATTATAAAATTCAATGTTATGATTTTTAGATGTTTTGGTCTCAATGTTATGAAATTAGATGTTATGGGTTTTAGATGTTTTGAAGGGGACCCATATATATATTTATATATATATATATATATATATATATATATATATATATATATAGGAATATATATATACATATATATATATATATATATATATATATATATATATATATATATAGAGGAATATATAGATATTTAAAAGTTAATGCAAGTGTTTTCAAAAATACTTCAACAGATCCATCTATATAATACATCTATAGTTTACAACATTTCATTACAATGTTGAGCACTTGTACTGGTCTGACCTAAGGTCAAGAAACACTGATCAGCTGAGGGACTCATCATAAGACTCTTATGTGAATGAAAATCTGGCCTGCTTTTACAGGGCTTTCGTAATTTATTATTATTAAATCACTGTAGTTTGAAAAATGTGTCAAGGCAGCTTATAGCCCATTTCTATGGGGTATGCAGTGAATACAGTGCTGGAAGCAGTAGTACAATTTGGGGTCCATCTTCCAATGACAGTGGGGCTAACTTGCTTGTAAAATGTGTCATTCAGAAACCTCAAATGTACGTCTTGTAGTTGAGTTTGTTACATACAGTATGCTGTTCAGCAAGCAGTTGGCGTTGAGCCTGGGAGGTCCGAAAGCATCAGGCATAAAGGGTTATTCAAATCCCGCATATTATATCTGACATTCAAAAACATCAGCAGCACTTTTTGTGGTTGAGTCTTTTTGTGGTTGAGTTTTGTTAAGACCAGTATACTGCTCAGTGAGAAGCTAGTGCTGAGACTGGGGGGGGGGTGTTCTAAAAGCATTTAATCTGCCACATTAACTCACATTTTTCAAGTAAGGCATACCTAGGGTGGTTGCCGGGATTTGGTTCAGAATGTTAAAGGGAAATCCATCATTGCACGGCTATTCATGCAGATGCTTCACTAGAGGGTTTCTTAGAAAGAGATAGCTCTAATAATGATAACTGATGAATCAAAATAAATTAAAAAGATTGCACACAAAATTAATAACTGATGGGAGAAACTGAGAAGGGAATATCTTCTTTAGCATATTTATGAAAAACTGATTTTGTTGAAGAGGCATGATCTAAAACTTACATTTCTGCAAGACAAAACACTAGATTTAAGGAGCAAGTTACTGGTTCATGATTTATCAAGGTCTTGTACTGGGTACAAGCCTATGGATACACTGCTATAAAAATTTCTGCATTATTTGCACAAACTACATCAAAGAGCACATTATCAGTTACACAAGCTCGTTATGCTTTTACAAGCTGCTTTTGCTGATTCTGATTTAAGAACCACGTATGCTAAAACTGGACAACTTTCTGAATATGGCTGACATACAAAAAGCATACAAACTGTAACAAGGCTTTCAATGGAGAGGCATCAAGATTAGAGTTTTTGTGGACTAGCCTATAATGTCAAACAAAAGAGACAGACACTGTCTAAATTTATCCAGTAATTAAAAGACAAAATTTAATTTAAAAATGTTTCTCATCTATTACTTTGTGTGTATGTAATGCTTTATTTCATTCATTCAATCAGTCATTCATTCATTTACTTATGACACCAGATACTTCACTGACAATGTTAAAGACGTACAAGAATCTTAAAAATGCTTTTTTCTCTACTTGAACTTAGTTACATTTTAACTGAAGAGTCAATTACATTAGCTGATACTTTCTGAAAGTGTACTTTGACAAACATGCATGCATAATGCATTTAATTATAAGATTAAGGCAACATATTAGATTAGCTTTCAGTCATCTATGTGTCTTTTAACAAATACGAATAGCTTGTGCTGTTCTTGTTAATAACATGGTATTTTATCATATCAGAGATAGATTCTTGACAATTCAATGATTTACTTTATGGAATACATTGTAGAATACTTATTTAGTTATTGTGAAGAAATTAGACACTGCCATCTGAGCTAGCATGTCTGGGTGAAGTTTTTGTACATAACTTCAGATTAACCTGTGTATTATATGCCAGCATGACTAGCTATGATATTGTAAATAAGTTCTTACATACTGGTTTATAATCTGTTTGTACAAAATGGTTTAAAGACTTGAACAGTGTTCCTTTACATTTCTAACTGCCCATACTTGTGAAGAAGATTCTAAATGTAGACTGTCTCAGAATCAGCAAATCTGCAGATGATGTCATCAGAATGTTGACAGTTGCTCTATGTTACTGTCAGAGGCTGAAAGACAGGAAGTAACTTTAGTAAACAGCTGTTGGCTGATTTTCAAAATATGAAGTGAAAATTAGAACTGGAACAGTTGTGATAGTTAAGACAGTAGTTGTCAGTTAACAGATAGTTACAGTTGCAGTTGTCAGTTGTTCACAGTTGTACTGTGCAGTGGATACACAAAAGGACACACCAAGAACTGTAAGCCTGCCTTTGCTCTTTTGTAATAATTTAGTTTAGATTAGGGACATTGTTCTTTACTCAGATAGGAAAATTATAAGTAATTGGTTAGAGTTTTTCTAAAAGTTTGATTTCTATTTTTCAGTATTGATTTCATTTTTTTTTTTTGGTGATTGAATTATGTTTACTGGAATTTTTTTTTTATATTTTAAATCATTTTGCTCATTATTAAATATTTTTATTAACTTACACTGTGGCTGGTCAATCAGTACTTTCTTTAGTGATTTGAAAGTGCATATACCTGCTTTGATAATTCACGAGGCCACTCCAAAAACCTGGCTGCTTTAGGTCACTTGCTATCACTTGTTTTAATATCTAATTTTCATAATTGGACTCCCCTTTAAAAGGCCATGATTGGTGGCAGCATGTTATATTATTTTGGGGAAGGGGCACAGCTGGAAATCAGTGTCAGGATTTCCCAGAAGTGTTTGGATGTATGAGACTTAGTTTACTTAAGTCTGAGTGTATCAGAAGTCTTAAACTGGAACGCGTTGCTCTGGTGTTTGTACAGTCCAGTCCCAGGTTATAGAGAGTTTTCCTGTTGTGCTCTTATGGGAAATTCTGAAATATTACTCCTCTTTAAGTGACAGTCTCACACTGGAGTTAATAGTGAGGATTGAAACTCCTTAGTTACTGACCCAGGACACTGAAAAACATCACATTATTGCTGGCAGTCCAGTGGGGTATTATCCGGACATCACAGTTATCTTAAGATATCAACCTTCCCTGCCTTTCTCTCCAATGATAAGAGCAATCACCTAGGTGCAAAATGTAATTACACTTACTAATAATTGAGGTGGGGGTTATCAAGTCCCATTCTAATAAAATTCTCTAGCAAGGTCTAGACTAAACACATATTCAGTGTGTTACTCATGGGATTATCTAAACACAAGAAATGCAGCTTACTTTATTTGGTGAATCTTGCATCACCACCCGTTAACCTACAGATAACATTCCACTTAAATATGACACTGTCATCAAGAACTTGGGTGACTATGTTGATAACAGACTATCCTTTGATTACCACATCTCTGTGGTGGTTAGAAAATCCTTCTACCTTGCACAACTTATCCTTTGATATATCTCCTCAAGGTCTAAAGAAGTATTACTTCCATGTTATTTCTCCCTTATTAGGCCCATCCTTGAATACAATGCACCCTTTGGCATATACCTAGATAAGCACCAAACCAGTTTGAGAGACCTCAATGTTTCCTCACCAAAAATATCTCCGGTCTCAGTGTCCTTACCTTTCCTGATAGACTAAAGGCTCTCTTGTGCAGACTCCAGAGGGGTAATCTTTGATTAGCTTTCCAAGCTATGAACGACCCAGCTCTCTTGGAACTCCTTCATCTAACAAAAAGTAGTGGTCAGCAAACACCCACTTCACAGACCTAAACATATACCACCACATCAAAACTACCAGATGATGTGACAGGTGTCAAACCTAAAGTATTTTCCATTTAGCCCCAGCATATCAAGCAGAGGATTATCAAAGCAAACTTTAAAACCAGTCTGAATGACTGGATAGGTAATCACAAATTTTCACTTGGGATACACAGGGAAATCTACTTAATGAGGGACATTGTTAGTCTCCCACCTGGGTGATATAGTTGAGGTTTCAATGATCTCCATGGCCATATGCTTAGTAAGAATCTATAAACCTATGACTAAAATTTTTATATTTACAACTCTTGTTTTACTTGATAAAATGATAAATAATTTAAATTGTGCTCTTCTTAGAAAATTAAAGGTATTTTTTTGAGTGAGGAATGCTTGCTCTCTCCTTTTCAGACATGTCTTAAGACTAATGTGTAAAAAAAGCTGTATGGCTTAGATTAATAGCATTAAATTTATTTTTAGTCAAATTCATTAACCATCAACTGGTTGAAAAATCAGACTTTGCATAAATATACTTTAATCTGGGATGTAAGTTTATCAAATATTATAATGGAAATCTTCCTTCTTCTGTTTGAGGAAAGTAGCTAGCATATTCAGGGCAAGTTTCTCTAAAACACATTCTTTTTTTCTGAACTTCTTTTCACTCTGTTTACGATTACTTGTAATACATACACAGCATGAACCAGACTGGCTCTTCCTGTACTGTTTCTAATGCAGATATTATTTATTTATTTGAAGATTAAAAATTTATTTTTTTCTTTCAAATCTTGAAATATAAATTTGCTTCAAAAGTTGCATGGAACTACAATATTATTCTTTTAGGCAATATTCCCAAATGAAAAGAAAATCAGACAATATGTTAATGACCAATGACATCTGAATGTAAGTCTGCCTCAGAAAAGAAGAAAATACCTGTGTCTTTCTGGTGCATACAATCTTATTTATTTATTTATTTTGAGAAAATATAAACTAGAAGTTTTTAATTGTTAGAAGGCTGCCTGAAAAGACTATTTTTGAAAATTTTGACACATCATTATTTAAAAAAAATTGAGGAATTTCACAATATTCAGGGAATAACAAAATGTCTGAAATATACTGAATAATGTGCTTTTATCGGTTTTATAGAATTCCTTACAGATATTTTACTGCTACACATTGTTTACTGTAACCTGCTTACAATCTCACATTGTTTTCTGCTTTACTTGTTACAACCTTTCACCTCAGGATTCTACTGTAAACGGATTATCCCTGTCAATAAAACAATGAAATTACTCCTCCTTCTCACTGTTTCATGAGTCACCTACTATCCATAACTTGTTGGATATTATTGCTGCCTTTCTGATTTTCTGGGATTTTGATGTATGACTTTCATGCATAATATTAGTGAATACATTAATGCATGACTTTATCATATACACTATGCATAGTACTGTAGGTTGATACCAAGCTATAGCTTTATCAGACAATGTAAGCTAGTGTCAAGGACAGCATAGTTATGCAACTAGCATGACTCAACTAGGACAGATCTCCTTCACAGCTCTTCATGTATCTGGCACTAGAGGAGTACACATAGTATAGGAGCTGTCTTAGCAACTTTTTAAAAGCTGTTTGTTGTGGGAAAAGGAATAGTCAAACCTGAAGAGAGTTCCATACGTTAACAGAGATTTTGCTGCTTATAGTTCAGCATGACTGTACTGTGGATTACTCTGCTTTGCATTATCTTCAGAAGACTGACTATTTTGTGAGGATGAAGAAGCAACACACATATGCAGGGTAAAAATGTTGGAAATGCTGTGGGTGCAATTTCTGTCTCTGACAGGAAGTGAAAAATGGAGCTACTTACCATTAGTTTATTTACTTAAATATAAAACAATATTATTATTTTTCTTAATTCGTCTGAGGGTTTCTTATACAACTGGAGAAATGCTTATGTTACTTTCTGTATTGTCTCACCAACCACATAAATGGTAAACAAACATTCTGCATCCACAAATGCTTTGTCAAGGCTATGATGAAAGCAAAGTAAACTAAAAAAGCACTTGGTATTATTCACATTGGGCAATAACTGGTGTCAGACTCTGGCTTTTACAGAGAAATAAACAGAGGAGTGACCAGCACAGTTTTGAGACTGGTCACTTTTTAGTCCTGGGGCAGTATTTAGTTAAACATAAAATCCTACTAGGCAGCAGTTACTGAGTTACTTTGACCAATGAATGGGAAATCGGAAATTCACCCCAGGTCTGAACCCCATGTCTCCGATTGACAGAGACACACAGTAATGCCCAAACAAACATACACTCCCCATAATCTACAGAAACTTCCCAACTAACATACCCATTCTAACAAATGCCCATAATACACAGGGACACAAATGGGTTGGATTGCATGACTAGGCTTGTAAAGGCCTTGGTGATCTTTAGCCTAGTACATACCTTTGAACCTATGAATCTACCAATGAGTGGAAAAAAAGGATTATATATTTTTTCTGTTGGCATATGGAGTTAGTGCAATAAGTAGTCATTTTCACTGTTCACAGGCCCACTCTGTGAACTAATGCATTTCTTTGGAAATCTAACTACAATTTGCTGGTGGCTGATGTGGCAGTAAATGACCTGAGATGCTCCATTCAGACGGACTTGTAGAGAGGCATGATAGAACTTACCATGCATGTGCTAGATGAATGAAAAACGCTGGCCTTGAGTAGCACCTTACCTTCACCAAGAATGATGATTAGATACCAAGACAAGACTATTGGATTAACAATGGGCTAAAGAGATGGTGTCATTCTAAAGGGATCCAGTATGTGTCTGCCTGGGATGACATAATAATTAAGGCTTTCTGTTTTACCAGGGATGGCTCAAACCTCTCATACTAGGCCTGCCACATAGTAGATAAAGCCTTTACTGCTCCTATAGTGATTTTTTTTAGGCAGAGTCCCCTTTTTAGACATTCCTGTCAAGCAAACTGAAACTTCAGTTCGGACAATATCATGATGCACTTCTCAATTCGAGGAGTCTTGATAGAAAGATGTGCAAACCTGAGGCTCTCCTATAATTTAAACACATTCATATTTGTGTAGTTACTGAAACATGGTTTCAAAGCAATGACACCACCCACTCTGTAGCATGGTTTAGCTTGCATCATACCTTTGGGCCCTTAGGTAACTGTAGAGAATTTTCTGTATTTCTCAGAAGCACCACCACCACATATCATATTACCCACAAAGCTAACTTGGAGCTCCTGGAACTCCACACTTCCCTTAACAAATCCAAATATTACTTCACTGCTAGTTACAGATCTTCATCAATGTTCTCCAAAGATCATAGAAATTACTTTAACACAGTTGAAGAGTTAAACACCAAATACCTTCTTATTTGGGGACTTCTTTACCAAAGAATCAATTAATACACTTACACCTCTAAAAATGGATGTGCTTACCATTTCCTAGATTATGTTAACACCAATTTGATGACTTAAATTGTAGAACTACCATCTAGAGGATATAACAGCCTTAACTTGATCCTTATCATCTTAGAATCTCTCTCTCTCTCTACCCCACCATACAACTCCTGTTCCTTGGTTAAATCTGACCACAAATCATTTATCTCCTTTGTCAGGCCTAATGTTATAATCCCACTACAAAATGAGACTGCCATTAGGGACTTTTCCATGGCAAACTTGCTTCAGCTTATAGAAGACCCACACAAACTTCCCAACAATCCCCCCACAAATAAACCTCACTGAGAAGGCTGTCACATTCACCTCTGTTTTTTACCAGCATCCAAAGAGCTGCAAAGAAAAGTCACTACCAGTCTGCCCTAAATATAATTGTAAATTTATGAATAATCCTCTCTGATGGAAGTCATGTACTAATAAACTGTATAAAGGAAGGAAAATAATGAAATGTTGTAAGAAACCCCCATCTTACTATCTCGGGACCACGATGAAACATGACAGCAAGGAACTTCAGTGCACTATTAGAACATTTAAAGAAAAATACAATCTTAAGGTTGCTGCAGACTTCACAGGAATCTGGAAGTATTTTGTCAGTTATTTGCGAAAATGAAGGAATAATGGCCTACAATGCACTGAGCTCATCTACAAAAACATCACACATTCTGATATCAAATACACAGACAATTCATTAGCAGACATGTTTACAGCTAACTTTCCCCCACCTGCATCGATTGTTGCCCTCACTGTCTCTTAAAATGTAGTCCTCCCTAAAATCACCTTGGAACAAGTCCTAATAATCTGTGTTGAAAACTAAAAATAATACCATCATGGGACAATGTACCACGCTGCATGTTCATCAATGCCATGTATGCATTACACAAGCCTTAACTTTAAACTGGTCAACCTCAGTCCATCCATAGGTCTTGTGTGTGATGCCTGGAGAAATGCCACTGTGACTCTGCTACATAAGGGTAGCCCCTCCACAGGCCCAACAGCCATATATAAAAAACATGGAACACATCATAACAGATTTATGCAGACCTTTATAATTTTCTGGATACTAGACCCCAGTCAGTTTGTCTTTGGGAAGGGCAAGTCCTGTCTCCTGAACCTAGTAATCTTCTTTGAAAAGTTACACAGGCCAGTGACAATGGTCACTCTGTGCATGCTGCTTATATTGACCTAGCCAAAGCTTTTACCACTGTCTCCCATGTTGGTATTATTACAAAATTAGAAATAAATAATAATGTGAATTCTTATGTTGTGTGCTAGATTGCAAACTGAATATCCAGCAGATCCCAAGTTGTTAAGTAGTGAGTTATTGCAGAGATCAGTGCCGGGCTCTCTCCTGTTACACATTTGTTTTGCAGACATCCAAGCTAATACACCAGAAGTATGGTTGACCCAAATTGCTGATGACTGCAAAATGGGTATACTATTCAATCTTACGCTGACACTAAACAGCTCCAGGAATAGCTGGAACATGGACATACTTGGTGTACTGAAAACAGTCTCATGCTAAATGCAAAAAAAAATACAAATAGTAGAATTCAGCAAAACAGCTGCTTCCACCTCATATGTTATGAATAGTATTCTTCTTCAGACAGATGTAGTCATATCAGGACTGGATAATTATATGGACAACTCTCTCTCTCTTATTTGAGCATCATGTTTCCACCATAGTCAAGAAATCCTTCCATCTGTCCAAGTTAATTTCCAAGAAAATATTTTCAAGATCGAAAGTCATCCTACCACTGTATTCTTCCCATATCAAACCCATCATTAAATATAGTATCCCCTTTCAGATGTAAAAATCCAAATATATTGCAAAAATTGAAAAGGCCACAAATATTTCTAACCAAGGAAATTAAAGGCCATACAATTCTTCAAATGCATAATCTTTTCTCTCTACCTCGTCTTTTCTTCTTCTTCTCCATTTATGTTACAATGCATTCTTGCACGCCTTTCTTTTTCATATCCATAACTGCTGCACTATAGTCTCATTTTATTTCTTATGTTTGCCTTTTCATCCGACTCACGTTTTTATCTTAAATACATTTCCCCAGTTAATTGTGGCAATTTCATTTTCTCTGCAAATATCCAGAGATTTTTCGAAATGATCAGATCTGTTTCTGTCAACAGCCTGCAGCAGCTTGTTTCATCATTTCTTTTACTACAATATTATGTGTGTCATATTGATGAACCACACAGCACACTAAATTCATATCTTGGCTTGTCAGCTTAAGGACATAAGCATCTTTAGCCACTATAGGACATTGTGTCCTAGTAAAGAACATGTGCTGAATAAACTGGGACTTTCTTCTAAGCTCACAATAATGCCTAAAATTCTCTCTAATTGCTGCTATTCTGCATTTCTCATCCTCAAAAAAAATTAAGAGAGATTAAATACTTTTAAGGCATCTTCTCCCACAGCATGCTGAAATAAGGAACAGATCTATTTACTATATCAAACTCTTCTGGTTTTCTGCTTCCATTCAGTAAGATAATTCTTGCTGGTTGTAGTTGAACCATTTCAGCTGTAAATTATACTGTACTTCCAGACACAAACTTTTGAAAAATTCAGTTCTTTCTTTCTCCAGACACAGTTCTTGAGCTTTGCAACTACATCTTCACTTCTGTCAAAATGTGGCATGTGAATGCATGTCAGAGCTGTGAATAAGAAACATATACACTGTACATAAGTTTCTAGTCTCCAGGGTGTGTCTTTTCAGAGTGAAGACACTATTAGATTGGCTATATGATGTGCAACTTTTGGTAGCTAGCTAAGCTTTTAGCATGTAAGGCTGTATATCCCACATATTACATCTTTAACAGAATTCAAGAAAGCTGTCATACTCTGTTGAATATATTCAGAATGTATGCCTTATAAAATAATGAACATTCTATATTTTTACTGAACATATTTTATCACGTGATTCCAAATTGCTTATCCCTTACTAAATACATAGTAAAACCCATAAAACATAAGCACTGCTATATAACTTTGCACATGTTAGCTGAAATACCAGCACAAACATGTATCTGTCATAAAGTATTCCTTATATAACCTTAAAGCCATGTTTTTCAATGGAAGCGCAGCAATGCTCCATAACCCCAGTACACAGTGCTAGACATAGCAGACAATTTACTACTGCTTTTCACACGAGAAACCACTGCACAACATAAATAAAGAGCAATACACACATTTATTATGGTATTGTCCAGATAAATAATAAGGAAATATTGGAAGGGACTGCTTACTAACTAATGAATGATATAACTAACCACTTCCTGCCATCTATGATTTTGACAGCATCATCTTCTGCAGAAATCAGAAAAATGACTTCCATATATTTTTAATACCCACTTTAACCAGGTCATAGGCATTGTAGTATATCTCTTCAAGTAATGGGTTAAGGTAGGAAACAATCTTGAGTGTTGCTGCCACAAGATCCCTGGTGCTCCAGTTTAGTTTGTAGTGAACTTGCATTCTCTGTGAAGTTTACATGTATTTACTGAGCCTATGAGTTTTCACTGGGTCTCTGGTTTCCTCCCACATCTCAAACACTTGTGGACAGGTGAAATGATAATGCTCTGAATTGTTCCTAGATGTATACTTTCTACAGGCTAGTATGTGTGTGTTTGTCCTGTGATGGACTGTCATGCCACTATTATTTCATCCCTATCCAATATGAAGCTTGTTCTACACTTACATACCTCTCAACCTCCTGGAGCAAGAAATGTGGATAAAAACCTGAAATCAGGAACGGTGCTCTTACAGACTTGGAAAGTTGACAGAATAACAGGTTTTGAACTGGCACACATTTTCTAAAGGATATGAAGGGAGAAACTCAATTGTCTGCCAATTTATAGTGACTTCAGTCCTTAATGATTTGCCAGAAACTCTCACATTTTATGAAGAACAGAACAAAAGTATGAGGTGAAAATCTGGACAGTTGAGAGGTCTCCTGTTTCTCAGATCACTGTGAAAACTGTCATTCCATTCTAAATTATGGATCTCACAAGAACTGTTGTTAAATATGCAGTACTTAAAATAAAACAATGTAGGAACTTACCGGTGGAAAGTCAGTGACATACGCCTCACAGTCAATTACACAATCTGGTTTACTGATGATTCTTGTGTATATTATTAAAACATTAGAGAATTCAGCAGCAAATCCTAGCTGAATCTGAACTCCACAATCAAATTCAAGGTGCATACTCTCTGGAAGTTCTGGAAAAAAATCAAGGAAATTCAGCCAGTAAATTAAAATGATCAATTCTGGTCTTCTTTGTTACTGAAGAATCATGTCAAGCTTTTTTTCTGTTTTTCTCCCCCTATGACCAACAGCTGAAAATGATCACAATCTCCTATTCGTTGGATTAACTAGTGCAAATGGTACTGAGGCAGTTACTCTGGGTACCTTTTCCTTTTCTCTTGCTAGCATGGCCACTGACACACACACACACACACACACACACACACACACACACACACACACACACACACACACACACACACACACACACACACACACACTAAAATAACATTATGGGCCTTTTAGCTTTTAACAGAAAGCTGCATATAGAAGATCAACTTTAACTGTGTGGTTTCTAGCAACATTTGATCTATATAAAGGCATGTGCTATGCCTACTTTCTCCATAAGTGTTATAATGGTTTTCATAAAATGCTGATATGCAAAGTGTGTCTGGTATAGAAACAATAACATTGGGGATATGGCAGACAGCAAAGGAGAGACTGTCCGATATTTGCTAAATGACAGTTGTGGCTAAAATCCACACAGTGTCTGTGTAACATGCTTTTGTTGCCCAAAAAACTTGCAGTTTTGTGACAGTTCTAAAAAAATGACAGCTTTTTATTAACTATCATTTTTAGTTTTATTCTTGCATTAATCATTGCAGTATGTCTCTTATCAATGTCATTGCCAAATGTCACAAAACAGAAAGGTTGTAGCTTTCCCTCCTTTAAAGCCTCTGTAGTTATGGGAATGACTCTTCAAAGGGAACCAGAACTATGCTGAACAGTGTATTGCACTACACACCAAATGCATTAGCAAGTAATCTAGTCATGACCAAAATAAGGGTTCCAGACATATTTTAATGTATTCATTAATCTTCCTAGGAAACAAAAGTTATTTTACTCTCACAGATCTATTGTTATGGTAAACTCGTATGCAATTTTCAAGTGTTTGTTTACTTAGCATTTAAAAGCCACTAATGCAGCTACAAGAAAAGGTGAGGTGACAGCAGACAAGTAAAAGACCTAGAGATGACAATTTATAGCTATAAATATAATCTCATATCTGCACATTAGAAAAATTTGTTTCAGTGGTGCAACAGGCAGAACATTTGCCTGTGGTGCAGAAGGCTATAGGTCCTATTCCCACACCAGGTAGACCGATTACTAATGCTGCAGTGCATCGTAACAGGGGTGCTGCACTCCTGAATGTGTCATCCTTAGAATGAGAAGTTAAACCAAGTTTCCATCTGCTTGAGTTGGTGGTACCTCAGGTGGATGTTAAGGATTCCATGGCACCTCTCAAAAAGAGTAGGGGTCCAAAGCACGGCTGCACACAAATTCACATACTGACAGAAAAAAAATGCATTACTCCATCATTTATAACTTTTGTTTCATATTTGCCTAGACCCCCACTCATTTTTCCACAACCACCATTTGATTTTATGTATTATATTTGGTATCATCCAATTTCCGTTAAACAAAATCTCATTCAATCTTTCATTCCATATTACCCATACAATACAAAACATTTTCTATCCAAAGTTTTGACATACTCCTTACTACAGTTCTCATAAAATCCATATTCAATCTTACCTATATTTATCTGTTTATAATCTCGTATTTCTTCATACATATTCTTTCCTATTACTTTTCCCATAAGTTTTTTACTTGTTTATATGTTAAAACATGTTCTATGGCTTCTAATTCCCCACAAAAATGACACATCATTTCATTTGCTTTTTATAAGGCATATTTCATTTTTTTTTGAAGTCGTTTTCAACATCTTAAGTCACTATTAAAATCTCCTATTATATTTCCTTTTACAGGCAATCTATTAATTTGTAGCTTCTATAGAACTTCTTGACATTCAACATTCTTCATATACCATTTATTTGTTTTGTTTTATGACAGCTATTTTTTTCTTCTGTTAGATGTCCCCATGGATTCACACAGTAATTTTATATCATTATGTTTTTATACCATGTTTTCCTGTTTTTATACCATGTTTTCCTGTTTTCTTCTATCTTCTCTATTCTTAACTTCCATATTTTTATTTTGTTTTAATACATCTTTATTTCTTCATTTATCCAATCTCGCTCCTTTTTATTTAATTGTATTAAATTCCGTTCCTTTTCATATTTTCTTCTTAAATAGTCTAACTACCAACTTGTCTTCTTTTCCATTTATCTATTGTAACATCCTACATAGATTTAATGAAGCCCCATATACTACATGGTTCAACAAACCCAACTCCCCATCTTCTTATTCATATATAACACTTCTCTTTTAACTGAATTTAACCTAGATCCCCATATAAATCTAAAGATTATTTCAAGAAATTGCTTCTCCAAGTCTTTTGGTGTTATATACGCACTAGCTATGTGTGAGACTTTTCCCATCCATACTATATTGATTAAATGCACTTTTTTCTTGTAAAATAATCAATATCTGTTCCACATAACCATAAATCCTCATAATTCTTTCAAACTGTTTTCCCATTTTCATTTATTATGGTATCTTCATCAAATTTAATTCATAATACTGATATCTCTTTTCTTCCAACTATTTCTCATCTCCAAAAACTTGCATTTTACTTTATTCACTGTTAATCCAACTTCTAGCAATTTTTTATGCACATACAAAATTACCACTTTCATTTTCTCTCTTTTCTTACCTATTAATCTTATATAATCTGCATATGACATAATCGGATATGAAATACTCATCTTCTATACATATTTACCTTTTTCCATTTCTTCATCTATTTCTTCTACTATACAACCCTTGACCATTACAAACAAAATAATACTCAATGGACATCTTTGTTTTAAACCTCTACTCATCTCAATATCTTCATTTAGCCAACCATTTATTAGTATCCTAATATTTGTATATTTACACAATGACTCACATACTTTTTATTTCTGTACTACAATTATATCCTTCTATTATTTGCCATACAATTTCATGCTCTATTTACTCAAATGCTTTGTTTCTATCAGCCACCATTAATTCTGCTACATTTTGTTCTTTTTTGATATCATCTACTATCTCACTAATTATCATTACTAATTCTTGGCTACCTTTTCCTTTAACCACATAAATGCCCTCTTCCATTACATATTCCAAGTTATATTTTAGTATTTTTTGCATTATCTTCATAAATATCTTATAATCAATGTTATTCAACATTACTGGTCTCCAGTTTATTTCATTCTTCTCTCCTTTTTCCATATAAATCTCATAACTCCCCTACATATTTTTGCATAACAAATATCATAATTTAGCCATTCATTAATTAGTTCTACCAAAATTTATTTTTGCCATTGTATCAAATTCTTATACATTAAATATCCTATACCATCTGGTCCTGCTGCTGAATTTACTTTCCTCATTGCCATCTCTAAGTCCATAATCGTAATATGTTTTTCCAAATCTTTATTAATTTCTTCTGTAAGATGCTTCATTCTTCAAATATTTTTCTTTATCTCTCTCTTTACCCTCTTTTTAACATACTGCACTATAATATTCATAACATTTCTTTATTCTCTTTCAACTTCTCCATCTTTATTTTTCATTTCTCTCATTATACCACTTTCTTTCTTTACTTGTTTTATTCAAATATGGTAATACTTCTTCCTTTTTTTCCTTTTAATTTTTTTCTTATGTAATAAATCTTTAATTTTTTTCTTGATTCTTTTGGCAAGTCTCTTCTTTTCTAAAATATTCTTTTTCATTTCCATCCAGTTTGTCTAACACAGATTGTTGTGCTTCTATATATTCTTCTTCTTCTATACGTTTTTTTTTCTGTTTTCCCAGATTAAATACATTATTTTATATTTCTCTTTAAATATTATCCACCATTCTGAGCAATTATAAAAATTGCTCATAGACAAATGATCTTTCTATAATTCCATTATATCTTTTTTACCTTTCTTAGTCTACTCCTTCATTTGTTGACTTTATTCCTCTCCCAGTTTTTGTATGTTCTTTATTCTCTTCTATTTCTATCCATGTAGCCAAATGATCCAAAATTCTGTTTCTAAAACTTCTTCTATCACTATTTTTATAGTTTTACATATAAAAAAATCTATTTCTGTTTTCAATTTTCCTCTTCTACGTATACTTTTATTCATATTCCATAACTCTAAATGCCTACATTTTATTTCACCCATTATTTTCTTATCCAATCTCTCTTTTTGCTTTTA
Source organism: Protopterus annectens (assembly GCF_019279795.1). NCBI lineage: Eukaryota > Metazoa > Chordata > Ceratodontiformes > Protopteridae > Protopterus > Protopterus annectens. Next base: position 1,280,603,037 of record NC_056725.1, read on the forward strand.
ACATCTTAAGTCACTATTAAAATCTCCTATTATATCCATATTTACTATGACACAGATCAACATTTTTTGAAATAATTTCTCTCTCTTTCTAAATATATTGCATAAGCATATATTGCTATAAGCCTATAAACTTTTTCTTCCTAATTTAAATAAAGTATAATCTAAACATTTTGCCATACTATATAATATAGCTACCCTGGAACATGTTTCTCTACCCAAATTCCATATTAGGGTCTATTTTTGGCCATTGAAAAAATATTAAATCGAATGGCTGTACATCAAACGTTACTGAATGAACACCACTTTTAACAAACAGACGTCTTCGAAAATAAAGTCATCATGAATGGCCATAGATGGCCAACATAAAGGAATCATGATCTGCTAGCTTACCAGCAACTTTAGGTTTGACAGAATCTGGCCTTTCCCCAATTTAGTGCGACCTCAGAGTTGGTAAATATAATTAGTGGGAGGTGTGGGGGGAGCAGCTCCCCACAACAGAAGGATTTGGTGAACATGGGACAGTACTTATGTGGGGGCTTTACCCCTCCAACCCCTATGTAGAGGGCTGTGTCCCCCACACTCCCTGATAATTATATATACCAACTCTGAGGTCACACTAAATTGGGGAAAGGGTTGGTTCTGTTAAGGCTAAGTTATTAGTAAGCTAGTAGATCACATTTCCTTTATGTTAGCCAACTATGGCCATTTGATGACTATTTTCAAAGACATGCATGTTCATTAAAAGTGCTGATCATTGAGTAATGTTCGATGAATAGCCATTCGATTTAATAATTCTTTGATGGCCAAAAATAGACCCCCATATTATACCTCCTATCCATACAATTTCTGTCTGTTCTCTTTTTCTTTAGTTAAACCCCTAACACCCTCTAACACTATTAAATATACTTCATACTTATTACATCATTCTAACACCTGATCCTTCTTACTACATTTGTTATACTATTGACATTAATAGATACAATTCTAAGATTGCCCATTGCCCTTCTCCTTAAATAAATTATTTATCCATTCCTTTCTTTTTTTTTATTTTAAAACTCACACCTTGAAATTTCATATCTTTAACCCTCTATTTAATGGATTTTTTTTTTCTTTTCAACAATTTTCCAATCTATATCTTCTCTATCACTAACCTCTGATCCACTTTCCATCTCCCTTACCCATTTTTATCAATCTTATTTTCTTCTTGCATATTAGTCTCATTACTCTCCCTTTTATCTTTTGTTGTTCTTCTTGTTGCAATTGTTCTTTACTGTTTGCTTCTTCTCTAATTTCCCCCCCTACATTATGTTCTAAATTGTTCAATTTCTCACAAGTCATCCATAAATGACCTATTTGTTTGCATTTATAACATTTCATTTCATATTCTTTTTGCATCCTGACCAGTCTCCTCATGGAAATATTTCTTCTTATCATAATTACTAAGAAAATACCCCACCCTCCGAAAATGTTTTTGATTCTCCCAATACTTAACAATGGCTCTATGACCTTCAACATTAATCATGCTAGGAATATGTAAATTGTTTCCAGTTTCCATTTTCAATATCATATTGCAATCCCAAGCCTCTATCCAAAGTCCTCTTTTATCAAATACTTTATAAATGCCCTTCACGCCTTTGCAAAAGTTCTTTAACAAATATTTAACAGTTTCTCTTTCATTTTCTGTCTGAAATTGTACGTTAACTTTTTTCTGTTTCATGAAAGTCATTACAATATATTTATTCCACTGATACATGTCTTTTCTTGTTTCATACTCTCCCAAAAAGGCTTCTAATACTACATGCAGCACTCTCAAAGAAAATGCCACAATAAGTATCTTTTTTTCAGTAAGAATAAAACTTCTTACCTCATGTACCTTGATTTCCAAGCACACAACTATCTTGTCTCATATGTCATACCTGTCCATTCATTCTTCTTTATTCTGAAGTCTAACTACACACTTCTTCTCCATTTCTTCTGTCTTCTTCCTCTCTCTTCTTTCTTCCTTCTGTTCTCCGACCACTTCTGCAAATGTTTTTCTCTTATGTTCTTCTCCATCTTCTTTATTAATTCTTTCTGTCATTTCACCCCAAGATCCATCCTTCCTAGTCTCTGGCTCACTCTGGTCAACTAGCTTCACCAATAAATTATCCTGCAACCGTCCTGACTGGAGGATTGTAATAATCACATCTTCCTGTTGTTGCACCCCTTCCTTCTGCTCCTTAAACACATTATGCTGAAAAATGTCTTCAGTAACCCTTATCTGGTCACCTTCATAATTCTCCATGCCAGATATCTCCACTTCCTTATCAGAAAACAAAGCCAGAGTCAGTGTTTACCTCTTCTCCACAACTGACTATTTATAAGCTAGGGGTCTACAGATGTATTTACACAAGGTATAACCTGCTGCTTAAAAAACTAAACATTCCCATAACATTTTGGTATTTCTTCAGTATACAGTTGTCCCAATGCTTTACTTGAAATGCAATTGTGAATTCTAACACCTGATGTGATGGCCAAAAGAGCTGTGCAATCCAACAAATTTGTAAGGTTAAACATAAAGAACACTTCATTACTAAAGTGCAAATAAAAACGAGCATGCAGGAAGCTAGCATATCTTACATGGGATAACATATGGTTCCTACCTCTGCACACAGGCTGTTATAAAATAGTTTTTTTTTTAAAGATTTTTACAGCCATTTGACTGAAAACTATTAACAGTGATTATAAACGTGCGCTGACAGAAATATATTTATTTGACTTCTACATAGATATTAATTTGCATATAACAGCATTTATATACATTACTTTAATACAAGTTGCCTTCTGTGCTATATGAAGCAGTTTAGAGGAGAAGATGCTTAAAACACCTCAATCAAAACTCAGAGTTACTTCACTAATTATTGGAAAATAATATTAATGAGCAGTTTTAACTCTTAAAAAAATGTTCTGCATTTGTTAGTGAAATATGTAATTTTATTTTATACTAAACTAACTTTTAAAACATTTCAAGCATTTTTCATCTACCATTTGTATGATAAATACAAAAACTTGATCTGCACATTTCAGAATATGGCAATAAAAAGTACTATAAGCAAATTTGTAAGTACGTGATACTTAAAATATAATCATAAAAGAATGTTTCCTGTACAGAGTATAGTCCAAGTACAAGAGGTATTGACAGTAGCAAACATACATTCATAATACAAACATTCACTTAAAAACACATACTCATTTGTATATTTACTTTCATGCATAGATACATAGAACATATTCACTCTCAACTTTTAATATACATATCAAGCAGCCACTCATAATTTACAAACACATACACAGTTATATGTATGCACATCCATGTAAATATATTATACATGAATAAGCACATACAATATACACAATATGTAATTTTAAATTGTAGCACCTTTTAATTATACTTCCATATTCTGACTATTACTTTTACCTTTTCACCCATGTTATTAAATGAGTTTTAAACGTTTTATGATAACGTGATCTTGAGATGTATTGGTGTTGTGATGTCTATAGGTTAATGTGTTATAAGTGTTGTCAGTTTTATTTATTTCCTCCATATAAGTGTTTAAATACTAGGCTGTCTATAGTATTTTCTATAGTAGGATTAATTAGCAGAAATGACTATATAAAATGTCTTGATCAAAGAGAAATTTGAATTGCATTATTTCTGAGATATTTTTGATATATTCAGAAATATCCATGTTATTATATGTTTGTTATCTTCAGAAATGTTTGCTGTGGCAGAGGTCTGTGAAGGTGGAAGGGGGCAGAAGTCCCCATTAATCAGGACTATCCATTACTAGACTCAGACCTAATATAAGCTGTGTACGAATCCCAGCCAGACAACATCAGATAGTCTTATAGATACAAATGTATAAAAAAGTTATTTACTTACCATAACATTCCATGTGAGTTGTTTATCTTGCCTTCATTCTTTACTGATGGGTTCAGAGCCGATCCCTTGGCTCCGAGTCGGCCAATTGCAAAGCTCGAAGTCTTCAAATAGCTCGAAGCCAGGTCCCTATCCTATGCTGCACCTAGAGTTACCTCAGATCTTGTTTGCTGCGTATAATAATACCATACGTCATTCTTTCACTCCCAAGAAAGGGTATAGAAGGACTGAGCAACCAGAATGGATCCAGCATCTCGGTCATCTAACAGCTCAGGAGGTGGTAGAAGGGAGGGACGTAAGAATGAAGGCGAGATGAACAACTCACATGGAACATTATGGTAAGTACATAACTTCTTTATGTGAAGTTGTTCTATCGCGCCGTTCATTCTTTACTGATGGGTAGCGTCCCAAGCACCATCAATCTCGGGTGGCTCACGGGAGTATATTTCTCAGGACTGTGGATCCAAAGGAGGCCCTGTCCCTGGAGGCCTTGTCAACTTTGTAATGAGTGATAAAGGTATGAGGTTTTGACCAAGTGGCTGTTGCGCAAATGTTATTTATTTATTTTTATTTATCATTTGTTGACCGGGAATGTCCGACTAGGTTCCACAGAGCCTGTTTTCAGTGGAGGCCCGGGGAGAAATGCTCCAGATGCATGTCTTTGGAATGTGGGAGGAAACCGGAGTACCCGGAGGAAACCCACGCGAACACAGGGAGAACATGCAAACTCCACACAGAAGGCACCCCAGCCGAGAATCGAACTGGAGAACCTCTTGCTGTGAGGCGACAACGTTAACCGCTGCACCACTGTGCCGCCCAATTAGGCGCACAGTTATCAATAGGAAGTCTGGCAGAAAAGGCAGATGATGTAGAAACTGCTCTGGTTGAGTGAGCTTTAACTTTATGGTGCAAAGGCATATTGGCAGCTGAATAAGCAAAGGTGATATAATCAGATAACCATTTAGACAGAGTTGTTTTAGTCACTGGTCTACCTTTCCTAGAGTCTGAAAATGAAACAAAAAGTTGGTCTGATTTTCTGAAATCTTTTGTTCTACCCAAATAAAATCTGAGCTGTCTGTGAACATCAAGTTTGTGCAGTATGTAGTCTAAATTGTTTGAATGGTTGGGGAAGAAGACTGGCAAATCAATAATTTGGTTGAGATTAGTTTCAGTGCAAACTCTGGGCAAGAATGAGGGGTCTGTTCTAAGAGAGACTCTGTCAGCGTGGAATATCAAATAAAGAGGCTTGATGAATAAAGCCTGAAGCTCTGACACTCTGCGGGCAGAAGTAATGGCTACTACAAAGATGGTTTTCCATGACAAAAAATTGAGGTCACAAGAGGAAGCTGATTCAAATGGTGGAAGAATTATTTGGGAAAGCATAAAATTTAGATTCCATGGAGAATAGGGAGATTTCACAGGTGGTCTAATATGAAAGGTCCCTTTCAGAAAGGGTTTGGATAACTTGTGAGACATAATATTCAATCCTTCAAATCTAAGATGAAAATTAGAAATAGCAGCCAACTGAGCATGAACTGTTGCTGCTGCAGCTCCTTTGTTAAAGATCATAGTCAAGAACTGTAAAATGGAAGTCATAGGGGCTTGGTAAGGACTAATATTGTTTTTAGAGGCCCATATAGAACATTTTTTCCATTTGCTAAGATATAGCTTCCTAGTAGAAGATTTATAAGAGGATAAGAGGATTTTTTTTGTCTCATTGGAGAGGCTATGGAACCTGGCTATGATGGGAATTGGAGAAGCCAAGCTGTCAGCCTCAGGGACTGCAGAGAGGGAGTGCGTCAGAAGGTCCAGAACTGGGTCCAGAATCCAAGGGTCCTCCAAAAGATGAAGTCGAAGGAAGGGGAACCAAATCTGGCAAGGTCAATGAGGGGCTATGAGAATGATGGTCCTTCCCAGGGTTTTTGTTTTCTGTAGAACCTTGGGTATCAACGGGATCAGTGGAAGTGCATAAAGGAGACCCGGAGGCCAATCGTGTACGAGTGCGTCCCTTGGGGCTTCTCCCGGAGGGGGAATCAGGGCAAAGTAGCTTCTGCATTTTGTGTTCTTGTGACTGGCAAATAGGTTGCAGCAAAGCTGGCCCCACCTGTGGAATATCCTGTCCGCTGTTTCTTTCTTGAGGGACCACTCGTGGGGCAGCAAGATTGACGTGCTCAGCTGGTCTGTTATCACGTTGGATTTCCCTGGGATGTGCATTGCCAACAGAAAGCGCTGGTTGGAAACAGCCAACTGCCATACTCTGAGAGCCTCGCAACAAAGGGGGCAGGACCTGGTTGCTCCTTGTTTGTTCAAATACCAGACCACCGACATGTTGTCTGTTTGAATTGCAACCGTACCCAGAAGAAGGGAGCCCTGAAAGTACTGCAATGCCAAAAGTACTGCTCTCATCTCCAGAACACTGATATGCAGATGTGTCTCTTGATCGGTCCATGTGCCTTGGGCTGTCTTTCTCTGAAAATGTCCTCCCCCCCTATCAGGGAAGTGTCCGTGGTCATTGTGGCCGATGGAGGGGGTAGCACAAACAGGTGTCCTATCGTGACATGAAGTGAGGTCAACCACCACTGAAGATCCTTTTGGCAGAAATTTGTGATCATTATCATGTGAGACTTGGGAAGCTCTTGGTAAGACCATTGAGTGAACAACAGCCATTGTAGTATCCGCATGTACATATGAGCTAGTGGTATGGCTAAAATTACTGCTGCCATCATGCCTAATAATTTCAGAACTTTTGATGCTGGTGCTCTGTCTTTGGATATCAGAACACTGACATGCTGACAAAGAAAAAGGACTCTTTCTATAGGAAGCCTTAGTGTGGTGGTGGTGGTGTCCAGCTCTGCCCTGATAAAAACGATATGCTGTGATGGCAACAAGGCAGATTTTTCTGAGTTGATTGTAATGCCCAGTTGATTGCAGAGTGACAGAGTGGACTCCCTGGCCTGAATGAGTTGATGCCTGGTGGTGGTGGTAAGGAGCCAATCATCTAGATACAGAAACACCTGGAATCCTAGATGCCTCAAGTGAGCCGTGACCATTGCCATGCATTTGGTGAACACTCTGGGGGCTGGAGTGAGACCAAAGGGCAGCGGTCAAAACTGGTAATGACTGGCTCCCAGCCAGAGCCTCGCAACAAAGGGGGCAGGACCTGGTTCCTCCTTGTTTGTTCAAATACCAGACCACCGACATGTTGTCCGTTTGAATCGCAACCGTACCCAGAAGAAGGGAGCCCTAAAAGTACTGCAATGCCAAAAGTACTGCTCTCATCTCCAGAACACTGATATGCAGATGTGTCTCTTGATCGGTCCATGTGCCTTGGGCTGTCTTTCTCTGAAAATGTCCTCCCACCCTATCAGGGAAGTGTCCGTGGTCATTGTGGCCGATGGAGGGGGTAGCACAAACGGGTGTCCTATCGTGACATGAAGTGAGGTCAACCACCACTGAAGATCCTTTTGGCAGAAATTTGTGATCATTATCATGTGAGACTTGGGAAGCTCTTGGTAAGACCATTGAGTGAACAACAGCCATTGTAGTATCCGTATGTACATATGAGCTAGTGGTATGGCTAAAATTACTGCTGCCATCATGCCTAATAATTTCAGAACTTTTGATGCTGGTGCTCTGTCTTTGGATATCAGAACACTGACATGCTGACAAAGAAAAAGGACTCTTTCTATAGGAAGCCTTAGTGTGGTGGTGGTGGTGTCCAGCTCTGCCCTGATAAAAACGATATGCTGTGATGGCAACAAGGCAGATTTTTCTGAGTTGATTGTAATGCCCAGTTGATTGCAGAGTGACAGAGTGGTCTCCCTGGCCTGAATGAGTTGATGCCTGGTGGTGGTGGTAAGGAGCCAATCATCTAGGTATAGAAACACCTGGAATCCTAGACACCTCAAGTGAGCCGTGACCATTGCCATGCATTTGGTGAACACTCTGGGGGCTGTAGTGAGACCAAAGGGCAGCGGTCAAAACTGGTAATGACTGGCTCCCAGCCAGAAGCGCAGATGATCCCTGGATGGCCTGGCCATTTTTATGTGGTAGTACGCATCCTTGAGATATATCAAGCACATCCAATTGTCTTTCCCTAAGAAGGGAAGTATAGACTGAAGCGTGACCATCCGGAACTTCTCTTTCTTTACATATTTGTTCAGTCAGCGGAGGTCCAATATGGGTCTCCAGTCCCCCGTCTTTTTTGGAACCAAAAAGAATCTTGACTAAGTTCCGGATCCTGTCCTGGGACTGGTTGGACGACTCTTTTTAGCAACGTTTGGACCTCTATTTTTGCCTGTTCCCTACAACTGGGTGGAACGTCTGGGATTTTTCTTATGGGTGGAGGGGGTGTGGCGAATGGGATGAAGTATCCTCTGGAAATAATATTTTGTACCCAGCTGTCTTTTGTTATTTTGAGCCAAGCGTCTGGATACAAAGATAAGTGATCCACGACTGCCTCCAGAGCAGGACAGTCGGGCCTCCTTTCAGGAGCGCTGGTAGAGCTTCCCAGAGAAGTGATCTCTGTTGCCCTGGTGCGTGGCAGCATCTTCTATTATTGGCCCCTCCTCTGCCTCTGGAGGGGAATTCACCATGTGTGTCCTGAAAGGCTCCTTGGGCTTTTCGGAACCACATTTTTCCTCCCCTTTGACCTTTAGGGTAGGGTCGGATAGGGGTGGAAAAATGGACCCCGACGGCAGAGTCTTTCCATCCTGTTCACACCTGGTTAAGGTTTCCTTCACTTTAGGCCCAAAAATGGATGAGCCATCAAAGGGAGTATTCAGGAAGGATGACTTGAAGGGCTCTGCAAATGAACACAAGTGCATCCAGGAGTGTCTCCTAAGAGCAGCTCCTGTACCCGCTGCCCCTACTCGTTCCATCAGCTGCATATGAGATGAGGCGCATGGATGAGTTTACTATAGAATTAAGGGTAGCAAGCTGGGTGGCAACTGTCAGTAGCTCCTGCAGCTACTGCACCCTGAAGAGTATCTCCTAGCTCTTTAAGGAGATCTCTTTGTAACCTGGTAAAATGGGTTAAACAGCTGAGCGAACAAAGAGCAAAAGTCGCTAAACTAAACATGCACTTCCTGTATCTATCCATGATCCTGGAGTCTCTGTTAGGAGGCTGGATAGATGAGGAAGTCCCAGACATTTCCTTTTTGGTGGCTGCCGCCACCACCATGGCATCAACTGGAACACCTTTTAAGAATGATTTGTCAAGAGGGGTAGAAATTAACTTATTAGGCCTCCTAGGGACAGGCTCCATAGTATCCGGAGACGCTCACGCCCTTTGTGAGACCAGCTGTATCAGCTCATCAAAGGGTGGAGACACCCAAGAGGTGGAGGGCTGAGACCAGCATGGCATCAACTGGAACACCTTTTAAGAATTATTTGTCAAGGGGAGCAGAAATGAACTTATTAGGCCTCCTAGGGACAGGCTCCATAGTATCTGGAGACTCTCACGCCCTTTGTGAGACCAGCTGTATCAGCTCATCAAAGGGTGGAGACACCCAAGAGGTGGAGGGCTGAGATCCAAAAGCCTTCAGGAGAGGGCTTTTGGACTGCCAGTTACCCCTCTGCCTAAGGATTTCAAGTATCTCAGCGAATGAGATATCTTCAGAGGGGGACCGTGGGGACCCTTCTGACTCATCTAAGTTAGTATCCGATATTAGAGACTCCTGAGGGGGAGTCTAGATGTTTCCTCTTACACAATCTCTTCCTGGGAACCTCATCAGTGGGAGCTTCTGGTGAGGTCTCAGAAGAGCAAGGGCCACCCAATGGGGCTTCCTGAGGCTCTGGGTCTCTACGCTTGGTCAGGATGTGTGAGGCAGAAGCAGACACAGGCGCTTTAGGGGAGGAGAAAGCCAGAACTGAGGTCAAGGATGTCTTAGGAGACATGACTCTCCTCATGGCATCGAAAGTACCTCTGCTCTGATGCGAGGGAACCAACGGATCCAAAGAAACCATCGATACTCCCGGCATTGGGACAGTGGGCACCGAACCAGAGGTAGGAGCCGAGCTCATCAGAGTCGGAACTGACAAGTCGGTCCGACTATCCTCCCCAGACCTGACCAGAGAGTGTCGGCTCCTAGAGTCCTCGATCGGCACCGAGGTCATCAGAGTGCATGAAGCCGAAGACACTGGAGCAGGCATTGGCTCTGAGGGTTCCACTATCAACAGGTCTGACTCCTCTGGCTCAGAAGGACAAGCATGACTCGGAGGAGGAATAGTTTGAGCTGGTGCAAGGGTATTCGGCTCCAAAGCCATCTGGGTCGAAGCCAATAAAATTTTTGCCAAGGCCAGCGCTGATAACAGCTTCTGCACCACACGATCCACATCCAGATCTGAAAGGCTGACAGAAGACCAAGAAGAGTGCACCGAAGGTGGTACCGACTGTAGTAACGGACTCTTAGGAGCTTCGGACACCAGTTCCAAGACTGAGGACCGGCTCTGAAAGGTAAAGACTGTCGGTTCCGATGGTAGTGGTGCCGAAGTCAAACATTTCTTTGATTTTTTTGAGTCTGAAGTCTTAGAAGACTTTGAGGACTTGCTGGATCCATCTTGGTCACTCACAGCTTCTTGAAACGATGGTTTCAACAACCCTCTGCCAATAAGTTTTCTTTTCTTTTCCTGTAGGACCCTTGAGGAGAAGGAATGGCATATAGCACAGCTATCCTGCAAATGCAGGGCTCCTAGACAGTACACACAATTAACATGGCTGTCTGTTACAGACATCTTTTGGCCACACTTTGGCACTTTTTAAAATCAGACTTGGGGTGCTTGTCTTGGTCAGCCATTAAAAATCTGAGAGAAAAATTACTGTTACCACAAAAAAACCCAACAATAATTATCCACAAAAAAAGCCTTAATAAAATCAGGCTAAGTCCACACACACACACACACACACACACACACACACACACACACACACACACACACACACACACACACACACAGAAATGCAAATGTAAATATGAAAATGACAGAAAAAGCCTTTACTGTCACCACAAACTGTTTAAACACACAATATAAGCAGACTATGCAGAAAAAAGGGGGATAGCTGCTATAAGATACAACACTGTCTAAATATTGTAAGAACTATCTAAGTTAGACAAAATTACTGTTAATTACAAAAACTGTAATAGTAATAATAAATTCAAGCCTTTTCTGAAAGAAAACTCAAGGCTAAACACCACACAGCAAAGAACTATACACTATCTAACTATTTATCAAAAAATGTGACAAACGGTCACTGACTAAACACACTCTATTAATTAGAAAAATGTTTTAAACTAGGCCTAAAACAAGAGGCCAACTAGGAAATTCTTATATCACACTAAGTGAAGGGACTAAAATGCAGTAACACACACTAGAAAGCTGTAAAAGCTTCATAAAACTATCTAAACTATTTAAACTATCTAACTATCTAAATATAAGTAAATAAGAAGAAGAAAACAGCTTTACTGGCTCGAGCTAATGCAGAACCTCGGATCTATTGCAGCGGCAAACTAGATCTGAGGTAACTCTGGGTGCATCATGGGATAGGGACTTGACCTTGAGCTATTTGAAGACCTTGAGCTTTGCAATTGGCCGACTCGGAGCTGAGTGATCGGCTCCGAACCCATCTGTAAAGAATGAATGGCGAGATAGAACAACTTCACATGTACAGTTTTATATACCTGGTACATTTACTATTCAGTACACATTTTATCAGACATTTTGAGTGTTGCTTCGAAATCTAACTTAGGTATATGTTTGCACTCCTAAACGGATACTTGACATTGTTGCACAAATATGTTTACAGCTTGAAAGCAATTATGATAATGTATATTTCTCCATGTGATGTATAACATCTACACATAACTACTTATCAAAACATGTTATGCTTCTGTTTAATTTATGATAATACACATGCTGCCTAACTGAGGTGGTCATCTTTGCATGCTGATAACATCACTTTTAGGTTGTCATTAAAAAGAAATACTTCAGGGTTGGGTTGATGCCAGAGGTTGACATATGTTGAAGGCCCTGAGCTGGGAGTTGGTCTTTCTGTATTGTTTTCTTTTTACCACCCTGGGGAACTTCTTGTTGAAGATTGTCCATCTTTTCACTGTGAGGTACCCAGGGCAGTCACTGCAGACAGATTCAGGAGAATGGTCCTGCTCAGTTCCTACAGCGGGGAACTGTAGACTAACACAAGGTTCATTGGCAACATAACTGGAAATTTCTTGGACTTGCTGCATGATGACAATCTTCTAACAGAGACCTGGCTGGCTAGAACTTTTGGTCCTTATATGACAGCTGCCCTCCCCTCAAGTATTTCTGTTATTCAGTGCCCTAGATTAGAAGGAACTGAGGTGGGTGTTGCGATTCTTATAAGTTGAAGGTGCCAGTGACCAGTCACCTTAACAGAATACCAACTTCTCAGAGTACGTTATAGACATGTGACTCATCTGTAGGTTTCTCCTCATCTGCCATCCACCCAGCAGTATGAGAGCAGTCTATGATTTCCTTGTTGGCTTGGTGTTAATGCATTTAACTAAATCATTTCACCCTCAGGAGCAAGCAAGGAGTCTATGACTCCTGAAAGACAATTCCTTTGTATTATGCAGGAATTCAGGTCTGTTCAGCTTATTGTCACTGTGACACTGTGGTCACATCCTGGACTTAAAAATCCAGTGGAGAGTGGTGGTGGATTTAGTTTTGTGGTGTGGCCACCTCCTGGACAGCTACATGCTGGAGCTCCCCTTTGTTCTTTACCTCATCTTAAGATGGCTATAGATGGGACTCATGAACATCTGACTTACTTCTGTTCCTGCCATCTCCTACCTGAAGTTGGTGCAGATGATCCACAGGTGGTCATTGCAAACTATTATGGGTCTTTGATGGCATTTGTGTATATACTCTCTCTCTCTCCCATTAGGAGCATGAACTATGGTTTAATCTTAAGAGAGGGGCAAATGCTGGAGCAGAAATGGAGGTAGTCTGTTCTTCAGGATGACACAAATGTGCTGGATCTGCATTAAGCACATTACCAGTCTAAGGTCTCTCCAAAGGTGTGGTATTTCTGTCAGGAAAGATCTGTTACTAACACACCAGTCATACACTTTCAGTTGGTGGGCAGGATGTGTAGCACGCCTCTTCTTTCCACTCAGAGTCTTTTCATCTTCAACATGTGCGTTAGCATGTTGATTACTTTTCACAGACAGAGCTGCCTGAATTAGACTCGAGACACTTTCTGGCAAACCTGTGTTTACTGCAGTAGACTGTGCATGATTTTTCTAATCCTTTTTGGTGCAAATTTCATTTATCAGACTGTTCAGTGCTCATGGTCAGGAAGTCAACCAAGCTCCATAAACCACAAGATCTGGATCCTAGTTCCACCAGGACAGTTACTACCTGCCTGTTGGCATTCGGTCCATTTATTTATCAAACAGTCAGATTTTCTCAGAGTATGATTTTTTTTTCGAAATGTTCTAAAACAGACTTCCTATTCTCAATAAACCATTTCTGAATCAAGGTATTCTTTATAATTACAGACTTATTTCAAACCTTCTTTTAACTATTAAGGCACTGAGAATACATATTCACACAATTGTCTCCATTTACATAAATCCCGGCTGAATAAATCTATGCTATACATTTCTTCCAAAGTTGAACACTAATTATTTATTGTTCCAAAGCAACATATGTTCTGCAATAACACAACTATTATGTCTTCAAGGGATAAATCAACATAAATAATTAATCCATTTAAATACTTAATGTAAATCACACATTTTGTAATACAATGGCTTCACAGGTTAGATCATTAAATGCACTTGTCCCTTCCTTGAAAATGGAATTAGTGAAAATGGTCATTAAAATCTGATGATTTATATATGCTGTTAAAATGTTTTGTTACCGAGCTTCCAGCGTGAACAGTTCACTGTGAATATCCACAACGTTTCCAACATCCTACCAAACTTTAATACCCATACATTTAAAATTATCATCAGAACCTGATTATGAAATATATTTATACAAAGCATTGTTAATATTACATTGTTTAAATTCTTTTACCCGCCAGGCATCAGCCCCTGGGACTTGTTCAGGGAATTCAACAGCCATCACCAGCTCATTTATTTCCCTGTAAGGTGAGAGCCAGTTATGGGATCGTCACCTAGGCAAATACCAGGGTCTCCCCCCACCTCCAAGTGGTCTTACAACCCTCTTGACACATTCCAGGGTAATCTACAGATGCTCGTGTTCTGAGGAGGAGAATACAAGCTACTCCATGTGATTGTTCTCTGACCTACATGGTTACTGTGTGGCAGCACGGCCATCAGGCCTAGACTCCATGCAGTATACCACCCAGATCTCACACTCAAGCAGTGAACCAAGCCACTTCTCTCATCCCAGGACAGATGAACAGTATACCACTCACTCCTATCTTTCCACCCTACTCACTCCAGCTCCCATGCCCGCTAATCAAACACAAGCTATCTGAGTCGCAGTAAAGACTTTATCCCTCTGTACCACAGGTGCAAGGACAATAATAAATTACATGTTAATATCATTACAACACTTCCAAATTCTCATTTTAAAAGTCCTGTGCATCTTCCTCATTGACCATGAGCCAGATATACAATATTAACAGTTGTACACATTGCAAAAAGTAAAGTAAAATATACGGCCTGTTTTTGCATGCTTAAAAGTTTTATATTTATTAAGTACATACTGACAACGGCTGCATTATTCACATTTGTGCATTCCTTAAACGGGACTTTTAATATGATTTTTGATCCATGTACATAACAACTATTTCATGTTTTAAGGTCTCTTTCATGCTGGCAAATGAGAAATTCCCCCAACAGTCTCTCTAATCCTAATATCTGATGTTACTGCATTCCAGTATTTCTCCAATACCTGTAAGACTTCAGAAAACTACCTCAAATGTTTTCATTTTTCTTCCAACTTCTTATTGTTTTTAAAATGTTCAGCACTTCTATGCATTTATACTTTATCAAATTCTCTATAAATAATTTCAGGATAACTTCTATCTTTAAACCTATGTGCCATGACCTTGCCATGAGCATAGGATTTCATATTACAAATGGTATTTCTGCTGAGTTTCAATAACTGCTTTTTGGTTATACAGCACTTAATAAAAGCTGAATGTTTGTTTTGAAAATGTAATGGCCTATTTTTCAAATGGTTTCCTATATATGTAATGTCATATTTGTGTACTCACAAATAGCTGTGAGATTCAGTGTTCTCAGTACCTTACCACATATGGAAGGTTTGAGATAGGTTTGCCACTAATAATGCCTGAAAAACCATGATATCTACAAAAGTGAAGCATCTTCTCATTCATGTTAAAAGCAAAAAAAAAAAAAAAAAATCTCACTGGATTGTTATTTACAACCCTTACACTTTTACCGTCAGCTATTCCTACAAAAAACACATACCCTGCTCATTGTTCATGTTAATTGCCCAACACACGATGGTCAAGTACCCCAACAGCAAGATAATGTAATTCGGACACTGGTATAGCCACAACGAGGAAGGCCTCATTACTGGCTCACTGCCATGTTTCTGAATTGAATACTAGCATTAACAGACTTGACCATGCTAGTGTTCTCCCTAGTGGCTGATGTATGATGTTAGCAAAGGCATCCCCCTACAAGTTCATGTAGGTGTGCATGCGCGCGCACACACACACACATATACACGCAGCTCCAGACATTCCAAAATCCATTTATCAAAAACCAAGCATTCCATCACACTCACTGAAAGACACAGAAACACACAAATGGACAGATTTCCACACACACCCATAAACATGCATGCAGGCATCCAGACTCTCGATTCTCTAACCCTCTCTATTGAGACCACCCAGCCAGACACACATTCATACAACCATTTTCATACCCATCCAGACATGCACACATGTCTAGACAACTACATAATCACTAACACACAACCCACCCATGTCTTAGTTGAACTTACCAGCACCATAAGTACTTCCATAGGATAAAATAGGTTACTGCCATGTTTTTATGGCAGTCATTTTTTTCTCCTAGAATAAAATTTTACCTAGTTGAGAGCATACTTCTCGACCTCTTAATGTAAGAGATCTGGACAAAGCTTAAAATAATAGGGGGGACAACGGTCCAAAACTAGGGACAGACTTCAAATATTGCTCTTATAAACTTAGGAAGTTGCTAGGATAACAAGATCTGTGTTAATATGCATTTTCTGAAGGAAATGAAGTCCAAAACTCAAATGTATGTCATTATTTAGCGACTTCAATCCTCAGTGATTTGCCAGAAAAACATACATTTTATGAGGAACACACCAAATATATGAGACAAAAATCTGGACATTCTGGGAAAATCCGGAAAGTTGAGAGCTATGGCTGAGAGATTCAGAGCAAATCAAGAGCTGCAAAGATTTCTGGAGTGAGCACATGGCTAATTATCATTATCCACTCCCCCAGACTGCCATATTGCTTCATCTGTAATACTGCTTTCCCAGCTGAGACCCCAAGGGGAAAACCTCAGCAGTAGCGTAGTCTCTGAATCATAGTTGCTTAGTGCAATTTAGAAACCTTCCAAGGTAAAAGGCTACTGTATCGCGTTAAGCCTTTCTGAATTTCTAGGAATAATCTATAAATCTTTTATAAATAGCTTCTGCACAAAAAGACAATATATGAAATGCATACTGTTGCTCTGACACTACCATATTATCACATGTATGAGCAACTTTCACCCTCATAGAAGTACCGTTTACCTGCTAACCTTATCACTTCCATATCTAAATAAAAATACATTATTTTCTAAGACTCTTTGTAACAATATTAAAATATTCCAAATCCTAGTATCAGATCTGATGGTGAACCTCTGAAGCCAGAATTCTATGGCCACCATTCCATATTCATTTATTTTTTTTATTGATGTAAAGGGAGCCATCGCCATCTGTCACCATTACATCTCCAGTTTTACATTCACCTCTTCTTAATGAGCCTAATAAAATCTCCAGCTCCCTTTATAGAAGTTCAAGATTTAGCTAACAAAGGTTTTAATAATGTATCTAAAAGAATGTAATGCATTCTGCAACAAAGACATGCAATTTATGTTTTGCATTTAAATGGCTAAATTATTTATGCTGAAAGTTACCTCCTGAAGAAGCAGTAGTCGTGCTATTATGGCACATAGGAAGTGTACAGAGTGGATTTACTCAGGCGGAGTGGGCTTAGTTTTGAGAATGTTGCATACATGCAGAATGAGTGTTTTCCTGGTTTCCATTATTTACTTGATCCTCTTTTTTTAATTTCTCTGATCTTTTGCAGTCTGTACATTAGGCTCGGAGCACTGAGATCATCCTCATTAGGGCCATGAATGATCTTCTGGCAGGAGATTAATAGTGTTATTCAGTGCTGGTCTTCCACACTGTCTCACTTTCTCTGTACCTTCCAACATGATCCTTTCTGGACTGACTTAGATTTTGCCATAGTATTTCTTATACTCTCTTGATTTTCTTTGCCTCCTACCTCTATGGAGAATCTCAGAAAGTAGTGATTGGTATTCATTATTCTTCTGAACCTCCCCACCACCAAATGTGGAGTACATGGGGTAACATTCTGGCTCCCCTACTTTTCACAGTATATATGCTTTGTCTGAAAAACCTGATAAACAGGGATGGGGGTTTATATTAACAAACGTATGTAGAATTTATCTTTCCTTTCCTCTCTGTAGGAGTACACAGAGGTCAGCAGTCTTTTAGTAGATGATGTGGATGAGCTTGGCTGAATTCATCACTGGTTATAAAATAACCAGATAAAGCTTTACATATTCCCGAATTTGGCCTTGGCTGTTCATGCCACCTCAAGGGACTCTGCAACTTCTTCTGTGCCTTTATTTATCATCCACGGAGGCAACAGACTTGAATTTGCTTCCAGGGTATGCAGACACATCGTGTTTCTTGTTGACAGGCTAATGTTGCAGGACCAGATGTCTCACACAACTCCCAGAATTCAGTCTCTGCACTGGCTGCCTATGTGCTTGCATACTGCATTCAAAGTTTTTGTGTTAATGTTTTAGCTCTGTATACAAGGTTACTTGTATCTTCAAGAGTTGATTATTCCCTATTGGACAGCCACTCCCTTCATTCTGCCACTGTGGGACTGCTAAAGTTTCCATGGATGCACCTTGCAGCATCTGGTTTTATGTCATTTGTATATCAGATGCTATACATTTACAGTATATCACCACAGTAGATTTCATGGCCCCTCACTTTATCAGTGCCCACCACTTTGGCAGAGATCATTTAAGTTTACATTTTTATATTATTTAAGTAGATGATGAACATTGATAACTATATATTAAATATATATATGCCTGACTTTATCTGTCTTTTACTGACTCATCTTACAGATGTGGGTTATTCATTTAAACATTACTTATTTGCTTATACCGTTTTATTTTACATTTTATTTAATTGACTAGTATTTCTGATATAAACATAAATCTGAATTCAGAACTGAAATTATGATGCAGTGTATTAATGCCCTATAAGATAACACTTACATGTAGTACTACTACTACTACTGCAAATTCAATTACTTAGGTATCGCTTTCTGCAGGTTTGTGGAAACTGTATAACAAGGATGATAAAGTATGTTCTGCTGACCAGGTTCAAGCTGTTAGCTGATTCTAGCAGCTATAAACACGCTGAAGAGTTATTTTTTAGGTTGGGCAGGTTTATAATTAGAAGTTGGCAAAAGACCATTTGTTGACTTATTTACTAACATTTGCAGCCTTAACATCTTCATTCAAAAATGTCTACCTGATGCTCTATTGCACAGGGGCTAAATGTCAAATGACTGAAAATCAGGTGGTACTAGGATGTCATAAAGGCATGGTGATTTGTCCTTATTCTGGATGAACCCTCATCCTCTGAAAACACAGTGAAATAAGCCAAGTTCAGATGCTGCTGACAACATGCTAAGTCACAGTATCTCCTGTGGGATAACAGAAAAGGATTCACAGTGTGCTCATGAATACAGGAAGCTTACTGGCAAACCAAGCTGCACTGTAGGTAAGCACAAGTGACCCACTACCAAACAACTGTACTGGTCTTGTTTGATACTTGCAACATCAGCTGGGCCCTCCAGATCTGCTGTATCCAAACAATGCATTGTTCAGAATTAGGACAAGAAAGAAAAAGGGAGGAGAGCAGACCAACAATCTTAGTAAAGTGCAATGAAATTAATGTACAACCTTGAAAAACATAGAACTGCACGAACCTTAAGTAAGACTTTTGAAAGGGAAACTAAAAAAATATTGCATGGCTTTATTCACTGAATGTCTACAAAATGGATAAGCAGGTAAAGGGAGTGAAAATATATTCTGAATGAATAAACAATGTCGGCAGAAAGGATGTGTTTCTACTGTGTGAATTCATAGTTTGCAGCAGTTATTCTAACATTTAAATGTATTATCAGTTGACTCTCGACTGTGTGAGGGAGATGAAGGGAGCAATTCTCTGTACTAACATTCAGACCCCCCCCCCCAAAAAAAAATTCTAAGAAATGTCAGGTTCTGCTCCTCAGTCACTTGAAGAAAGTTAGTTTACCCTTACAAGCAAACATATGTTGAGTTTGCTTTCCCAGTTGACCTTACAGCCTGCCTCAAGTGAAGATGGGGGCACTAACCTCTTTCAATGAATGGCAGCAATACTGTGGGCAAAGAACTGGAGACCACCAAGGTTGTGGTAGACTCTGAAATGGAGTTCAGAATGGCCTTATATGTTGTGGTCTATTACCTTCGGCTTTTCATTCTCTTGCATGTGATCCTTAGATGAGCTCTGCAGTGATCCTTACTCAACGCCTTTCCCATCATTCTTAAGTTCCAAGCAGCAACAAGGACTTTAAGCTTTAAGCTTAATGAGATGCCCATGAGTTATGTGAAAATACAGCATTTGATGAAGATATGATGAGGTGCCAGGCAATAAAAAAGTGTGTTTGTGGTAGCACAGACTTATGATCTGGTGACTGCAGGTATGCCTGAAAAGTTTACACATTTAAAAAGGTAAATGGCGGAACTTTTCAATGACATATCAGAAGGGCAGCAGAATTGCATCAGTAGTGAGAAATAAGTAGGGGATCACAGGAGCATGCAAACCCCTTAACTTGAGTGATGTGAGTGGCACAAAGCAGGGGTGCTTCTCCTAGCATAAAGGATCAGGATTTTAAAAGCAGCTGCGTGATGGGAGATAAGTAGGATATGTCTAAATGTGACACCACCGCATTAAATCTCTTAAAATAAGGTCCATCTTTTATACTAGTGGGGCATGTAAAAGTTGATCTCTGGAAATTCCCTCAGATAAACTTCTGCCTGTCCATAAATGTATCAGATTTGCTGGGCATTGTCTGTACTCATACCATATTGCTAAGGCCTGGAACTCCTTATCTCTCTTTATCAGGTCAATACCCTCCATCCCATCCTTTAAAATTATTCTGAAAGACTTCCTAGCCAAAAACTGTCTCTGCTCTTTCTCAGCACCAGGACAAGCTATAGCCCTAAATGTGGACAAATACCTATTCATACCTTACATCTCCTTACTCTCCTTTCTTCACTCACGTCCTTATTTCTATCAATTTATCTCCCCTGGCTTTCTCTCTAAATACACCATAACTCTGCTTTTCTCTCATTTCATATTGCAATTCCTATTTGCATTATGCCAAATTACCTTTTAATTCTCTACAAACAGGCTAAAATTTCTCTAACTTTTAAATCATTATCATATAACTTGTATCTACTCTTAACCAATGTTTTCATATTATGTTTAATTTGGTATAATTATTTAAACTGTATTTGTATTTTGTATTATTTTTAATGACTGCATAGGATCACAGGATCATACAAAGTTACTAGGTTATTGGCCCTGAGGCCTTTACAAGCCTTGCCGAGAATTTAGCCCATGTTCCGACAAGTCAGCACCTGATGGCCCTGTCCAGCCAGCAGGGACACAGGTGGAATCCCAAGTATTTTCTGCTCTCCATCCAGTTATGCAAGTTGCGCTTAAAAAAGGTTAATGAGGTACTCTGCTTGATGTGGAGAGGGAGTCTATTCCACAGACGGAGGAGTCTCAGGGACACAAATCTGTCCTGCCAACAAGTCCTATTGATGTCACAGACAGCAGTCCCATCAAGGCGGAGTCTGAGATTGCTTTGTATACCAGACAGAGGTCACCTCTGAGGAGTCTGTAGGAGACTGAGTAGAGGGACAGGGCTTTTAGTCTGTCTGTGTAGGGTAGATATTTGAGGCCCTGGATTCTCCTAGTGAGGAACCTCTGGGGTCTCACCAGCTGCTGCATGTGCTTTGTGAGGTACATGTCGAAAGGGGAATTGTACTCAATAATGGGCCTTACAAGGGAAGAATACAGGGATGTTATGACCTCCTTGTCCCTGGATAAGATACTCTTACTAACGAAGTGGACCATGTAGAAAGCTTTCCATACAATGGAGGCAATTTGGTGGTCAAAAGTCAGCTTGCTATCAAGCTGAGTGCCCAAGTCCCCCACAACTGATTGCATGCTTAGGACCTTGTTATTATGTGATAATTTGTGGGGACATCACTCTTCCCAAAGGGGATGACAATGCATTTTTTGGCATTTAGTTTGAGGCCATGCTTCTGGCACCAGTCATTTGTTTGAGTGAGACCCTCTTGGAGGACGTCCACATCACTAGGGGAGTTGATGACAGTGCTCGGCTTGCAGTTATCTGCCAGCCTGGTCAGCCATAGCCCAATGGTTTTGGCCTGCACCTCAGAAAAGTATATCCCAAACAAGAGAGGCCCCAAGACTGATCCCAGGGGTACAGCACTCATTACGGGTCTACATGGCTTCCCCTATATTGACTAGGTGGGTTCTATCAGTAAGCCAGTTTACTACCCATCTGGTAACATATGGATTGATGCCTAGTTGAGAGAGTTTATCTATTATACCCGAGTGGGGAATAATATTGAAGGATTTGGCCAGGTCAAGGTAGGCAGTGTGTGCCATCTTCCCCTTGTCCATGACTTTGGTGACTGTCTCAATGAAGTCGACAAAATTTAACAAGCATGACCTCCCCTTGATGAAACCAAACTGTGTGGGATAAAGTGTTTGGAGGTTGCCAATGTCCTTGTCAATGAGGTCAATGATAATCCATTCCATGGCCTTGCAGATCAGACTAGTTAGACTGATAGGATTATAATTTTCTGGATCGGAGGACGCCCTACCTTTGTGCAAAGGGATGACAGTGTCTGTCTTCCACTCGGCTGGGACGAAGCTGGTATGCAGGCTTTGGTTGAATAGGGTGCCTAATGGTGCTGCAAGTTCCTGCCGGAGTTCATACAGGATGCAGCTTGGGATGTTTTCGGGTCCCATGGAGGCTGTATATTTTGCCTTTGAGAAAGCAGTGATGACTTGCTCAAATGAGATAAGGGGAGGGGGCAGGTGCTGGGGATGTCCTGATTTACAGATGGTGGAGAGAGAGGGATGAAGTTTTCAATGAACCTGTCTGCCACCAGCAGGTTGGCTATATCTATGGCATTTATGTATGTGGTGTCCCTGACCACCAGTTCTGAGCAGATCTGAGTGCTTCCTTTAATTCCTTCTCCAAATCATTTCATGCAGACACCAAGAAACATTTTTATACCAGATCGGTCGAGGCCCAGGTTAACAACGACCACCACCAATGCTGTTAGCCTACAGGGTGCTGGCGGAAATTGGGCTACTGTTGGCCAAAGGAGGAGAAGAGGTGGAAGACATGGCTGAAGGCAGGAAGAGAGGAGAAAGGCTAGGACTGTGGTAGTGAGGGTCGGAACTTTGAATATTGGCAGTATGACTGGTATAGGGAGAGAGCTAGCTGATATGATGGACAGAAGGAAGGTTGGTATATTGTGTGTGCAAGAGACCAGATGGAAGGGGAGTAAGGCTAGGTGTATCGGAGGTGGGTTCAAATTGTTTTATCATGGTGTGGATGGGAGGAGAAATGGCGTAGGAGTTATTCTGAAGGAACAGTATGCTGAGAGTGTTTTGGAGGTGAAAAGAGTGTCAGATAGAGTGATGTTTATGAATATGGAAATTGATGGTGTAATGATGAATGTTGTTAGTGCGTATGCTCCACAAGTTGGGTGTGCAATGGATGAGAAAGAAAAATTTTGGAGTGAATTGGATGAAGTGGTGATGACTGTGCCCAAGGGTGAGAGAGTGGTGATTGGAGCAGATTTCAATGGGCATGTTGGTGAAGGGAACAGAGGGGATGAGGAAGTGATGGGTAGGTATGGTGTTAAACAAGGGAATGCAGAAGGTCAGACGGTAGTGGATTTTGCAAAAAGGATGGACATGGCTGTGGTGAATAAGTATTTTAACAAGAGGGAGGAGCATAGGGTGACGTACAAGAGTGGAGGAAGATGCACACAGGTGGATTATATCTTATGTAGGAGGGCCAGTTTGAAGGAGATTGGAGACTGTAAAGTGGTGACCGGAGAAAGTGTAGTTAGGTAGCATAGGATAGTGGTTTATAGGATGACGTTGGTTATCAAGAAGAGGAGGAGGAGTGTGAGGACAGCACCAAGGATCAAATGGTGGAAATTGAAAAAGGATAATTGTGAGGTGGAGTTCAGGGATGAGTTAAGGCAGGCACTAGGTGGCAGTGAAGAGTTACCAAATAGCTGGGTAACTACAGCAGAGCTAGTAAGGGAGACGGCTAGAAAGGTGCTTGGTATCACATCTGGACAGAGGAAGGACGACAAGGAGACATGTTGATGGAATGAGGAAGTACAGGAGAGTGTACAGAGAAAGAGGTTGGCAAAGAAGAAGTGGGATTGTCACAGAGATGAAGAAAGTAGACAGGAGTATAAGGAGATGAGGTGCATGGCAAAGAGAGAGGTGGCGAAGGCTAAGGATAAGGCATATGAAGAGTTGTATGAAAGGTTGGACACTAAGGAGGGAGAAAAGGACCTGTACCGATTGGTTAGACAGAGGGACCGAGCTAGGAAAGATGTGCAGCAGGTAAAGGTGATAAAGGATAATGAGGGAAATATACTCACAAGTGAGGAGGGTGTGTTGAGGAGATGGAAAGAGTGCTTTGAGGGGTTGATGAATGAAGAGAATGAGAGGGAGAGAAGGTTGGATGATGTAGGAATAGTGAATCATGAAGTACAATGAATTAGCAAGGAGGAAGTAAGGATAGCTATGAAGAGAATGAAGAATGGAAAGGCTGTTGGCCCAGATGACATACCTGTGGAAGCATGGAGGTGTTTAGGTGAAATGGCAGTGGAGTTTTTAACCAGATTGTTTAATGAAATCTTGTGAGGATGCCTGAGGAATGGAGAAAAAGTGTGTTGGTACCGATTTTTAAGAATAAGGGTGATGTGCAGAGCTGTAGTAACTACAGAGGGATTAAATTGATCAGTCACAGCATGAAGTTATGGGAAAGAGTAGTGGAAGCAAGGTTAAGAAGGGACGTGATGATTAGTGATTAGCGGTATGGTTTCATGCCAGGAAAGAGCACTACAGATGTGATCTTTGCTCTGAGAGTGTTGATGGAGAAGTACAGAGAATGTCGGAAGGAGTTGCATTGTGTTTTTGTAGACTTAGAGAAAGCATATGACAGGGTGCCTAGAGAGGAGTTGTGGTATTGTATGAGGAAGTCAGCAGTGTCAGAAAAGGATGTAAGAGTGGTACAGGATATGTACGAGGGTAGTGTGACAGCGGTGAGGTCTGCGGTGGGAGTGACAGATGCGTTTAAGGTGGAGGTGGGGTTACATCAAGGATCAGCTCTGAGCCCTTTCCTATTTGCAATGGTGATGGACAGGTTGACAGACGAGATCAGACATTAGTCCCTGTGGACTATGATGTTTGCAGATGACATTGTGATCTGTAGTGAGAGTAGGGAACAGGTGGAGGAGACCCTGGAGAGATGGAGATATGCTCTAGAGAGAGGAGGAATGAAGGTCAGCAGGACTAAGACAGAATATATGTGTGTGAATGAGAGGGAGGATAGAAGAATGGTGAGGATGCAAGGAGTAGAGGTGGCAAAGGTGGATGAGTTTAAATACTTGGGGTCAATAGTTCAGAGTAACGGTGAGTGTGAAAGAGAGGTGAAGAAGAGAGTACAGGCAGGACGGAGTGGGTGGAGAAGAATGTCAGGAGTGATTTGTGACAGACGAGTACCTGTAAGAGTGAAAGGGAAGGTCTATAAGAGGGTAGTGAGACCAGCTATGTTATATGGGTTGGAGACAGTGACATTGGCAAAAAGGCAGGATTTTGAGCTGGATGTGGCAGAATTAAAGATGTTAAGATTTGCACTGGGTGTTACGAGGGTGGACAGGATTAGGAATAAGTATATTAGAGGGTCAGCCCAGGTTGGAAGGTTTGGAGACAAAGCCAGAGAGGCACGATTATGTTGGTTTGGACATGTGCTGAGGAGGGATGCTGAGTATATTGGGAAAAAGATGCTAAGGATGAAGCTACGAGTAACAGGAAAAGAGGAAGGCCTAAGATAAAGTTTATGGATGTGGTGAGAGAGGACATGCAGGTGGTTGGTGTGACACAGCAAGATGCAGAGGACGGGAAGAAATGGAAACAGGTGATCTGCTGTGGTGACCCCTAACGGGAACAGCCGAAAGAAGATGATGATGATGACACTATGAAAAAATACAGCTAAATTATTATTCTTAAAATGCCTTGTAGTACTGGGGAGTTTCCCCCCGGGCCTATGCTGAAAAAGGGGTCCTACCTAGTTGAACTTTCCTGGTAAACAAATGTTAATAGATAAACAAACTGTACAATAACATTATGGGGTTTATATATTTTGTCTCTAGCATGACACTGAACATGGTGAACAAAGTTATGAAGAATGAATGGTACAAGAGTAGTGAGAACATTCACTTTCCCCACACTGTTTCAGAAGTCTGGTGCAACAACACAAGCATCAGTACAAAATACAGCAAATAAAGCATACAGCTACATTTAACCCAACAATGCATTGCGTCAAGCATACATTTCTACAAATGCTTAATTTCAGTAAGTACACATTCACTGCCAGATAAGTACAACCAAGTACTACTGTTTTACTACTGCTGTCAACTGCCATAGCAATATCAGTGGACAAAGGTGTCCAGCAATAGTTCTGGTAATTAAGAAAATTTAATTAACTGTTTTTATGGAGCATGTTCTTAGGAGGCGGTTTAAGTCAGCACCTTGTAGCATTCAGTTTTTACACTTTAGTCATGTAGAAGCAGTCAGGTCCTAAAGAATCTTTCTTCAGCTATGAGCAGTTACAAATGGCTATAGAAGTAGCTTTCAGGCTAGCTGGTTAAAGATAACATAATATTGTTTGCATGGCAAAAGGTTTCACATTTGACATGCACTGTAATGTTAGGCTCATCAAAGCAGAGTAAATGGAAAATATTATCACAAAAAGAATGTGTCAACTGAATGAACTTCACAATTCCTTTTGTGGACTTCCATTTTGCCACAAATCTAATTTATTTTGGACTGAATTTTGCCATAAAATCCCATGACATTCAATGATGCCTGTATGGTATAGTACCATGCTAGAATTATACTTTAAAATGGGTTACCTTGTTTTGGTCTTTCTATACATTTTTGATGGTAGTTTTATTATTTATTTATTTATTTGACATTTTTTTAACCAGGTTGGTCCAACTGAGCAAAAGCCCATTTTCAGTGGAGACCCAAGGAGAAAAGCTCCAGTAATATATATAAAATTCTATTTAAAAAAGCCACAACAGAAGAAGAAAACTGTTTTATGGGAAAATGTGTGATTTTTACAGAAATAATAACATTCTAATGACTAAATATGTAACAGTTTTCAAGTGTGGGAAAGACAAAACAGGTGAATTCATATAAGTTAAATTATATACAATGTAGCAGCATCCGGGAGAAGTAGTTTTAAGTACCCACTTTATTGTATTAGGAAAATGGGTGCTGATGATAATATTTAGTATTACTCCATTTATAGTGTTAGTAAGTATAGTTAGCAGGGGCAGGAGAAGGGTGTTCAAACATCTGATAGTGTTAGTAAGGGATGAGTAGTAGGGGAAGAATAAAGTTAAGTTGTATCCCTAGGGAGATATACTTTACAGAAGTTTAAAGTTATACAAGGATAAAGGAGATAATGCAAATTAAGCATTTAAACACTTGGACGTATGGCTAAAAAGAGGTAAGAAATGGGTAGTAGATAGAGAGGGTACAGGTTTATGTGGGGTCATGACAGGGGCCATGATTTGGCTAGATAGTTCTTTAGTTTTTGTCTGAAACTGATACTGTGTGTAATGCTTCTTATGTTATGGGGAAGTCTGTTCCAAATGTGGGCTACCGAGTACTTGTATAATACATGCCCAGTAGTTTTCCTGGGTTTGTATATTTGAAGAAGATGTTGGTCTGTGGTGGGTAGAGGACGAGAGCAGTATAGTGAGATATAAGTTTCGATAGGGAAGGGCATGCAGAGGGTTTGTTTAGTAGAAAGTGAGTTATATGAAGTTGTGATAGTTGCAGTTGATGGGGGAATTCTAGCCATTGTAGGTTCTTTAGAGCTATGCAGTAGTGAGAGGAATTAGGTACGTTTTCAACAAATTTTGTGATTTTATTATAGGACTTCTCCATCTTAGATATTAGTGAGGATTGAAGGCTTGTGAGAATTGTGGCAGCATAAAGAAGGCTAGATAGTAAGTACGTTTGAGCTAATGAAAGTCTAGAAATGGGTTAGAAATGTTTTGATCCTATAGAGAAGAACCAGTTTTTGATAGTTTTTTTAACGGATGGTTGGACATGTAGGTCAAATTTGAGTTGATCATCTATTATCACTCCAAGTAGTTTTGTATGAGATTCTACATTAATGACAGTTTTATTTAAGAATGAGACAATGAAGGCAGTTTTGAGATGTGAGAGTGATTTTGGGAGGAAAAAGCAATAGTTTAGTCTTTTTAGGATTTAATATGAGCTGATTTTCTGTAAGCCACTGCCCAACCGATAGGAAAGAGTTTTGGGTAGTAGAGTGAATTTCAGACATAGTTTTAGAAAAGGAAATGAGAGTTGAATCATCAGTGTACTGAATAAGACAAGAATGTTGGCAAGAGGTATAAAGGTCATTGGTGAAGATGCTGAACAGAAGGGGTCCCAGGATGGACCCTTGGGGAATACCTGTATGTATAGGAAGGAAGGGAGAGCAAGAGGAGTGTCATCCGATGGCTTGTAGTCTATTTGAGAGATAGCTGGGGAACCATCTTAGAGTGGAGGCTGAGAGGTTAAGGTTGTCTAGTTTGTTAAGTTTTGAATGGGATATTGTGTCAAAAACTTTTGGCAGGTCTAAGAACAGGCATGAAACAAGACTGCTATTATCATGAGCTTCTGCTATTACATGCGTGACAGACAAGAGGGCTATAGTTGAACTATGGTTTGGATGGAAACCATGTTGAGTGAGTGTTAATAGGTTTTGTTGGATGAGGAATTTGAGGAGCTGTGAATGAACGCATATTTCGAGGATTTTTGAGAGGGGGAGAGTATAACTATTGGTCTAAAGTTAGATGAGTCTGTGGAGTTGTCTCCTTTGTTTAGTGGTATTACACAGAAGGATTATTCGATATCAGGTGCAGTGGCTTTGTGAATAGATCTATTAATAAGTACTGAAACTGGATAGGCTACTGAGTTAGCTGCAAGTTTGAGAACAGGACGGCTATCCTGTCAGTTGATGGAGAACCTGGTTTTAATTTTAGGAGGACGGATTTGACATATGAGGTAGGAATAGGTGTAAAAATAAAAATGTTATGATTTGGGGGTAGTAGGAGTGGAATTGTGGTGCTGGAGTTTAGGTCAGTATTGGTCAGTTTGTGGATTGCAGGGAGGCAGTGTTTTGTGAGTTGTTTGGAAAATGATTTGGAGTATGAGGGCATCTGGGGCGAATGACTGAGTTGATAGCTCTCCAGAAACATTTGGGATTTGAGTGATGAGTAGTTTGGGCTGTATAATAACATTTTTTTCTTATCATTATAAATGTGTTTTTTTGTTTTGTTCCTAAGTTCTTTAAAATTTTGATGGTGAGTAGGGGATTTGGTTTTAAAAGCCATGTTTTCCAAGCAGAATCTCTTTGATGCATAAGGGAATGGATGTCTTTAGAAAGCCATGGGGCAAAATCAGATTTTATTCCGATTTTACGAGAGGGTGCCAGTGAATTGAGAATATCTAAGAATATGTTATTACATTTTTGTACTGCATCATTAGGGGGAAGTGTGTGTAGGCATGACCAATTTACAGAAGACAATCTTTCATTAAAATTGTAGGACTGAAGGTAGAGAGCTTACAGCAGTCTTTACAAATGTGGGGTCTGTAAAGTTGAGCAGAGTGCTGTTGGGCAGAGGTAGGCAGGTGGTCACTTATAGTATCTGGTAGTGTAGTGGGGATGTGATAAAGGCGAGAGTCGGTAGACAATACCCAGTCAAGGACAGTCCCAGTATTCAAGTGTTTGTTCAAGTGAGTGGGGTTAGTTATGAGCTGGGTAAATCCAAAAAGATTGATAATATGGAAAGAGGAGTCTGTATTTAGCTATTTCCAGTCCATATTCACATCACCCAGTAATAAGGGTTCATACAGTATGTTTTGGGAGGCCCAAGACAGTATGCTTTCTAGGATTGGGATATTATTCCCAGGAGGGATATATACGGAAGCAATTACAATTTTGTGTGGGAGTTTATCTGACAGTTCAGAAATAAAAGTTCAGCTGGGTGAAAATCAGGTGGTTGGGTGGATGGCGGAGAGGTTAAGTTGTTCGGAATACAGTATAGCATACTCCACCTCTTTTTTTTAGAGATTGTATCATGATGGAAGATGTTGTAGCCTGAAGGTAGAATTTCTTTGAGATATGAGGTTTTGGCCATGTTTCAGATAATGTTAAGATATGTGGGAAATAATGGGAGATGCAAGAATGAAGTCCTTTTACTTTATTTTGCAGGCTTTGAATATTTATGGAAAGTAAGGCAGGGTTTTAGGGGAGGATGAAGGAAGGGTTGAGGAGGGGTGTGTGGAGATGGGGAAGGTAGAGAGATATGTTGTTTGGTTAGTAGTGTGAAGTGATATGGAGGGACCAGGGTTAGGGTGTATGTCACCTGATAGTAGGAGCAGTGTAGCAGTTAAGGAAAGCTTGGAAGTATAGAAGTTATATTTGTGATATTTATCTTTGAGTCTTGGTGAATTAGAGGTAGAGAAGTTTACGTTTTTGGTTTTGAAGAGGTCTGAGAAGGAGAAGCTGAATAAGGAGGGAGAAACATAAGATAAGGTGTTGTTTTCATTATTATCAAGATGGGAGAGAGTTAGTCCAGATTTTAGATAATGGAGGTTGTTATAATTGGTTAAGTAGGAGAGGAGGAGAGGTAAAGAGATTGTTAGGATGCAATACAGCACTGTTTAAGAAGGAAGGGGTTGAGTGAGGGTGTTTTAACTTAAACGTAGGTAAGATGTAAAAAAAGAGGGAAAAATGCCTGGTTGAAGAATTGAAGGAGATAGTGGGAAAAGAAGGAGGAAATGTCTGGGGGTGAAGTTTTGAAGGAAAAGATATAAGAATGTTGTTGAAGAAGAGGAGAATGCCTGGTTGAAGAATTAGAGGAAAAATAGGTTAATGACTTGTGGATTTAGAGTACTGGTGATGTGGAAGATTAGTTTGGCGATGAGGTGAAGCTAGAGGGAGGGGATAGAGATGATTTTTATTTGAGATGAAATTAGATATGGTGTTAGTTTGGATTAGTGAGTGGAGATAGAGTGTGGATGGGTTGAAGGTGAAAGGGTAATGAAGGGGTGGAGATTTAGTGGATGGGTATATAAGAAATGAGTAGGGAGGTGAGTGGGAAAGAGGATAGGGTAGGGGAGTGGAGTGAGCCCAAGCAAAGTGAGGGGGAATGGAGCGGGATGACCCAGGTTGTGACTGTTCGCCCGGAATTGAAATAAACAATCAGTAAGTCGGTGTCTTAGAAATGTATTAAAGTGGAGTAGTTAATCCTTAACTACAGTTCTGTTTTCCCTAGTTATTTATTGTTTAATGTTCTACTTTTCCAGGTCTAAGTTTGTCCAATTAGCAGGTGAGCAAGGTATAATGCATATCTAAGGGTTGAAATATAAGGTAAGGTATTTAGAGTTCGTACTGCAGCTAAAACAGACTAATACAATAGACTAGGAGCACAGAGGTTTGGTTGCGAGAAAAGTAATAGCAATAAGAAGGGGTAAAGGAGGAGTCAGAAGAGAAATAGGAGTGTGGCCAGTGATGTGGGGAAAAACTAGTTGTGGAAGACTGTACAAGCACTGGAATTAACAGCTGTATTTAACATACATAAATCAGTATCCGTTGAAAGATGCAGGTGGCCGCAGTATTCTGTTGCCCTTTTGTTATGGAATAGAGGTCTATCTGTGAGTATTGCACAGCAAGCTGGCACTGTAAAACAGACTTCACTTATATATAAAAAAGTGAGATTAGTTAGAGGTCGGCTATACACTGTTGAAGT
Source organism: Protopterus annectens (assembly GCF_019279795.1). NCBI lineage: Eukaryota > Metazoa > Chordata > Ceratodontiformes > Protopteridae > Protopterus > Protopterus annectens. The sequence goes on from NC_056725.1 coordinate 1,280,634,501, forward strand.
ACGAACTTAAATCAACTATTTATAGGTTATTGTGGTAATGAGGTTAAGGTCCCTGGAGTGTGTGGCATGGAGTGACTGGGATTTCATTAGATGTAGCATACCTAGCAGCTCTGGGTCAGACATGGCTTTGTAGGTCAAGCAGAGATTGCCTCTAAGTAGGCGATAAGAGACAGAGTATAGCTGGGAGTTTTTTGAGTCTGTCTGTATAGGGCACGTGTCTATGGCCTAAGATCCTCTTAGTGAGGTATTTTTGTGGCCTTTCCAGTTGTTGTAGGTGTCTAGTGAGGTACATACCAAATGGGGCATTGTATTCTATAATTGGTCCAAACCACCACTAAAATGTAGCAAACCACAGAATAAAACCAGGAGAATGTGAACAATCCAAAAGGACACCAAAGTTTATTAACAAAATGTTAAGCGCTTTCCTCTCCACTACAGGGACGTCCTCAGAACAAAGAAACATCACAGTCACCCATCCATATTAAATACCCCCATGAATTAATCAATTTGTATAATATAAAAAAGTTTTGTTTAGTATTGTGTTCTATATTTATTAGAAATGTTCTTAAATGTGTTTTAAGTAATTGTTTTTTAACTGAGTATAATTTCTGTGAGTATTGATTTAAATTTTAATGATTATACAAATTGATTAATTCATGGGGGTATTTAATATGGTTGAGTGACTGTGATGTTTCTTTGTTCTGAGGAAGTCTCTGTAGTGGAGAGGAAAGCGTTTAACATTTTGTTAATAAATTTTGGTGTCCTTTTGGACTGTTCACATCCTCCTGGTTTTATTCTGTGGTATTCTATAATAGGTCTAATGAGAGATGGGTAGAGAGGGATTATGACCTCTTTCTTCCTGGATGAGAAACCGTTTTGTGCCACATTGAAGGACATTCTGACTACAGTGGCAATGTGGTTATCAAAGGAGAGATTGCTGTCAACCTGTATCCCCAGCTCTCTTATCACACCTTCAGTGTTTAGTGGACTACCGCCTATGTGGTAGTTCATGGACACAGAATTATTCCCAAAGGGAATGACAATGCACTTTTTGGGATTTGAGCTTAAGGCTATGGTTCTGGCACCAGTCATTGGTGTCAGTGAGGCCTTTTTGTAGAATGTCTATATCAGTTGGAGAATCAATAACGGCTCCCAGTTTGCAATCATCTGCGAACTTGGTCAGGGTATAGGAATTAGTTAGAGACAAGGTACTTAAAATTTTCACACGTTTAGGAGATGTAATAGCTGAGCAATAGGCTATATGTGTCCTGTTGCAAGAATCAGCAAAGTCGGTGGATATTGCTGCAGATATAAGTGGTGGTATGACATTAACTTAAGCTGCAAGAGTACCTGAATGTCTCACCTGGTTCAGTGGTAGGTCTATAAGGATTAGAAAGAGAAGGAAGTAGACAGGAGGGATCAATGGTAGGACAACGAGGGTTAGTAGAAGAGGGAAGTAAAGTAAGTAAAAAGACAAGTGGATGTGAAAGGAAGATGCCAGAGTAGTAGAGTGAGGGCAAGAATAGTTGTGATGGTTGAAGTTAGATTATATGAAATGTGGTGTTGGCACATGTGCACAGCCAAGATGAGGAGAGGTGTTGTTTCAGAGATGGCTTGAAGAGATTAAAGGCCTATATTTGCATCTCATTTGTACCCTGTATATTATGCCACTGGCCTTCAGCATTAAAGGTCACTACTGGCTTGGAGTGCATAAAGTATGCAGCATAAGGAGTATATGCATAGGCCTACTCTCAGCATCTTTGGTTTTACAGTCACTGGGCATTATTTGTGGACATAAAGGAATATCCACTACTTTCTCTTTGTTAAGTTATTATTGGTTGGAAGAGTATCCATGTCTGTATTTACTGGTATACAACACCTGCACTTCTGTGTACCTGGGTATCTCTTATGTGGGTTGGGGGAGGTTATGTGCATGTGCTATTATGTTTACTTTTACTGCAGTCCTCACTACATGCATATCTCATGGCTGAATAGTAGCCTCTGTCCTGCTAACCGCCCTCGCTTTCTGCACTGCTATATTGTCTCCACTTAAAGCTCTGGTCTGCAGCTTTTCTATTTCTGAATCATACAGATATTCTAATACATACTACTCCCTTTCCTATTTGTTTAGGGGTAATGCAACATGAGGCTGGTCAGTGCACAGCAGTGTTCCTGTTCTCTGGACATTTTGCATTGCTTTTGTGAATTACATTTGGTTTTATACAGACCTTCTGAATTATTAGGCCCTTACACTGAGTACCATGTTTACAAACCTTGCTCTATAGTTTCTCAGGTCTGACTATGATGGAAGATGGCATTCATGAGAAAAAAAAATTGAACCGACACCTCTCTTTTGCAAACATACAGGGTATTTTATTGAGTCAAAATAAAATGGAAAGTTGCCAGTATTCTCATTCAAAAAAAAAATACTTACAAGAGAGGACAATGTTAACGGCTTTGGGAACCTTGCTAGCAAGCAGCTTGCTCTTAAATACCAGACATCAGAATAACACATATTCCACACCATTTTGTTACCAAACACAATGTAGACCTAGGACTCATTCTAGACAAAAGTCTATGGCCATCAAGCCATTCTAATCATCATGCCACTTTCAGAATCTGGAGCAGTGCATAACTGTTTATTCTGAAAAAAGTGTCTAGAAAAGACTCAGCTATCACAAACCAAGTTTGCAATAATAAGCAACTAAGGAAAGTTTATGCAAATTAACCAAGTCTGTCTAGCTGTGGAGCACAAAGTTCTAAGGTTATAGCAGTTATGAATTTAAACCTCTGACCTTGGTTTTGGATTGCCCAGTTTCCAGCCTAAACAAGTCAATTAACTATTCAATGCCCCTATATCTTTCCAGTAAAAAATGGTATTTATGCTTAGGGGTAAAAATGAATTACAAGAAAAAGCAGTCACCATGAGCCTTTGCCCACTGTAGGTTGCGTGCCAGGGATTCTGCAGAACAAGCTGTTTTCTGGATAGGATCTGATAAACATCTCTTCTCAGACAAACTGCTGCGAATCTCCAATGCCTGCCTTCCTTTGGTCAGACGACACTTGCCCATATCTAAAGCAAGTACAAAACCTGTTAGATTTCAAGTAAACCACATTTTATCACAATAAGAAGATTAGCAGTCTGTAGCTAAACAGCACTAAATTCCTACTGTTTTAAATATGAAATCAGTATAATTTAATGTAACAACTTCTAACAATAGAGCTGTAAGACAGATGTGTGAAGTGTTCACTGTATTCACCATAACAGTATATTATTAACTGTCCCTATCTTAACAGCATCTTCTTGGATCATACAACCCACACTGTCAGTTGTCCCCAGTTTTGCATTTTTTCCCCGCAATCTGTAATAAGATACAGCCCATGGGGCTGAAACTAGCTGCTTGTACAATGCATGGAAAGATAACACAGCCTTCCATGATGATAATGCCAAATTCTGAAGCCCTGCTCCCGTACATTTCCAAAGAATGACACAAGCAGCATGTGGATCCCACACAGCACTTTCAATTATTTTAACTACAATAAGTCAGCCTCCTCCACGTCCCCAGATTCAGATGGTAAATAAAGATCATTTTTCTTTCTGAGGGGAAAAATAAACTCTAGGCTTCCCTGATCTTTTACAGCTAAAACATTCCTCTATGGGAGCCATTCAAATTATTGTTTATTAATGTTACAGCCATTATAATCTGTTTTCCTGCTACCCCGACCTTTTCCATGTAATAGATTAATCCACCATAAAATTAAGGTGCCTAACCACAGGCTAATCATAGCTATAAAAGCTTTCAGACACAATTTTAGCCACATTGCACTGTTCTCCTGTTATTTGGATCTTTCTTTCTTTTTTTAACAAGTTAATCTGTCATACTGTTGTGATGGCTGAGTGCATTTAGCACAATGGAGGGGAAAGTGAATCCAGAATGAAGTCAGTAATAATCAAATCATTCACTGTTATGGATAGTAAATCACATAGCCTAATGAAACATGACCTTATCTTTTTTTTTCCATAGTATATGGCTGTGCAGAATATGAAGTCATGCAATATGAAGGCATGCTGATGGCTCCACATATAATCCCTTGGATGACCACAGTAGCAAAACAACATGTACCCTTGAAAGTGCAATCCAGCTTATAAAGGTAGGAGAACACAGATCAAACAACTGTTCACAAACAACAGAAGAAACTCTTTAGAAAACATCAGTGGCTGTAGCTGCTGTTCCTATTAGATGGGCTCTGATGGATCTTCCCACAGAATTGTAGTAAAAATGTATGCAGTGAGTGAGTCAGCTGGAAGTATTTTTCAGTGGGCTCCAGACTTATTTGGTGCAAAGGAACCTAAAAGCTGATCTGTCTTTCTCTTTCATTATGGTAATCTATGCAAACAATTGCCTTCTGTGAGCTGTTCTATGGAAAACATGATCCCCTACATTTAGTGGAAGAGTTTAGAAAGAATGGAGTTGAATATTTTGGTCAAAGAAGTGCCTACATGGCCTCAGGCATAAAAAAGAATTAGAATAAAAAGTCAGTCTATGAAAGACAGTATAAGGTTCAAAACAAATAAAGGCCTGAAGTTCTGAAGTCCTTTTGGATGAAGTGATTTGCAAAAGGATGATTGTCTTCCAATACAAAAAACTTTAATGGGACCAAATCAAATGCATGAAATGGACTTTTTTCCTCAAAATATCTAAGACAAAATTAAGGTGCCATTTCAAAATGAGACTTCAAACTTAACCCCACCTCCACTGTAGGTTGGGCAGCAGAGGAAAGAACATATTCTGGCAAGGTGGCACAGAAGAAGATCAGAGCAAACCAAGTCAATAGACCAGCAAGGCAGCACAGAGTACAATAAACTTGTTAGAGACTTATATAGATAACAGACTAGTTCAGTATAGTCAAGTTCCTTTGAGTCATCATTTAAATACTTAACAAGAGCCAATCAGAAATTAAGCTCATGAATATTCATAAGTTTGAAACATATTTTTAAACACTTGAAGTTTGTCATACAAATATACAGTGGGTAACACATATACTAATAAAGTCGGAAAATAACCACCCCAAATAAATACATGCATAGAATTTGACAAGTTGTTAGTATATTGTGGCATGTCCATCCAGCCATGTACTCATACTCATATTCATACACACACACGCGTCTACAAACTTCAATTCCTCAAACACATGCCCTTTCCCCCCCCCCTTTTTTTTTTTTGATATAGCAGTTCTGAGCCTTCTCAATCTAAGTACTTGATATACAATACCTTTGGTGCTTTTGATGAATATTTGTTTAATAGCTAGTGCCAGTGGCTACTCAAATACAGATTGACAAAATTATGAATATGAGTATGAGTACATGGCTGGATGGACATGCCACAATATACTAACAACTTGTCAAATTCTATGCATGTATTTATTTGGGGTGGTTATTTTCCCTGTTAAGGACGGACTTTATTAGTATATGTGTTACCCACTGTATATTTGTATGACAAACTTCAAGTGTTTAAAAATATGTTTCAAACTTATGAATATTCATGAGCTTAATTTCTGATTGGCTCTTGTTAAGTATTTAAATGATGACTCAAAGGAACTTGACTATACTGTTTTACACTGAAGAAGGCTGTTTGCCGAAACTAGTCTGTTATTTATATAAGTATCTAATAAATTTATTGAACTCTGTGCTGCCTTGCTGGTCTATTTGGTGCTTTCACAGAAGAAGATCAGCAATAGTGTGGCCAAGTGGTTATCACCACTGAAACCACAGTCTTACTATGAACATCCAGCACACAGCGGGTGACTATGCTCAAATTAACCAACCCTGTAGCACGTTTTTGATCAGTGTTTATACTATACATATGCGGCTCGTCCCATGGGCCATCACACAGGCTAGAAGACTCATTGGTGAAACTGTTAATTTTATTCAAGATATGGTCCAGCTGTCAATCCATTCCACTGCCACCCTAATTCTTTTTTTCTAAACTGGTAACCATCATCATCATCAACAACCTCCGTTTTCCCATTTTCTGCATGGGGTTGGGGTGCCGTATCAATGGTCACCATTTCTCTCTATTCAATGCCACCCTTCCACCTTCTTTTACAATTATGCCTGACTGTCAGATTTTTTTTCTCTCACAAAATCCATCCATCTCCTTGCTGGACATCTGCATTTTCTCTTGTCTTCTTCCCATCTGTCCCAAATCTTCTTTAGTAGATTGCCTTCTGCTTTGCCGCATATGTGGACAAACCACTGTAATCTGTTGTCTTTAACTTTTTCTACAATTGGATCTACTTGGGCTTCTGCTCTGATGTCCTCATTTCTTAGGCTGTCCCATGTATGCGTCCTGCTACCCATCTCTGGCAATTTATCTCCATCACCTCTAGTTTCCTCAGCTGCTCTGCCTTCACTGCCCAGGATTTTGTATGATACAGTATTACTGGTCACACCACCGTCTTGTCCACCTCATTTTTTGGTTACAGCTCCTCTAATTCTAGCTTTGACCACTGCATTCAGACTACCCTTCTCCTCAACCACCCCTCCCAAATAGCTGAAGCTGTTATCCTTTTCCACTATTTTCCCTTCTATGTCAATTCTCTGATTCTTCTGATTTCCCCATTTGTTGCTATCCCAACTGTCTTACCTGTTCTCAGTTTCATCCCATGTACCTTCAGTTTTGCTATCCATTTCCCTAGTCTTTGATAAAGTTCTTAGACTGTGCCTGTAATACCACATCATCTGCATACAGCAACTTTGTTAAGCTGTCCCATTTGACTTGTTTGCTAATGCAGTCCATCACTAGTATGAACAGTGGGCTCAGAGCTGAACCCTGCTATACACCCACTGCCACTGGGAATCCCTATATGAGACCGAACACTGTTCATACCCGAGTCATTGGGTCCTTGTACATAGCCTGCACTAATTCTATCAATGCTTCTGGGACCTTTAACCACCACAGAGCTACCCAAATCAGCTTTCTTGAAACTTTGAAATATGAAAAATTGAACAAACCTCAAAAACACAAAAAACGGCACCAGAACGAGAACCACTGAAATGTCTCTTTTATTAAATCCACATGTAGTTAAAACTACACGATATTAGCCAACACAAAGACTGTTTATAAATCCACAAATCCACAAGTTAAGCGCTTTCTTCTCTGATAAATTCAGACACTTCTTCAGAACAACTTCCATTTAAAAACGCTTATTTTAAAAGCTAAATAAAACCACACCCCCAAATACAGAGCCAATCATTGCCATCAAAAACCAGGCATAAAAATTCCAAAATAAAATTAAAAGCATCAATTAACTTTAAAAGTTACAGCTTGACATAAAAAATGCCCATGATACTATATACATATATATAAATAAAGATGCCCCACATGATTATATGTTCAAAAAGTAAGTATAATACATACATAGCATATCACATTGCCTATTCAAAAAATAGAATACTAAGGGTAATAACCTAATCTAGCTTACAACCCTTATATTTCTAAAGCTTTCAGCTTTAAAAAACATGTAGTGGAAAAAGTGTCATTGAGTCCTTGCCATTGAGTCGCATTCACCTGTAATTGCCATAAAGCTTCCTCTTTTTCTAACAATAATGCCCATGAACCCCCTCTCTTATCATAGTTGAGAACATCTATGATAGTAAATTTAAAAAAAAATGTAATTCCATGCAAGGTTTTACTAGGGCACTGGTATCCTTTTTAATTCAAATATCCCTAAGGTGTTCGTAAATACGATTTTTCAGTTTCCCCTCAGTTTTCCCAATATAGAAACAAGGACACCTCATACAAAAAGCACAATAAATAACCCTTTCAGCATTGCATGTACATTTGGTTTTCAATTTTACTATAATATTATTAATTTTAAATATTGAACCTTCCAAAATATAAGGGCAATAATTGCAAGACCCACATTTTTTCATACACCCACCAGTTGGTTCAATATACATATGTTCAAAAATATTCTTCAAACATCTACCTCTTTTATACACAATATTTGGTTTCTCACTTACACAATGTCATTAATAACAACTACCAATTTTTATATACAATATCAGCAATTTTTTACTTGTGTTATACAGTGTAATGAACGCATTTTGAAAATTGGTCCTCTTCCCCTCAGTCAACATATATATAGAGGGCTGCTGCTCATTGTATAATTCAAGGAGACATTAATATCCACAAAAATGTTGTCCTTAGCATCAGATAAAATAGGTCTGAAGTAACCCCTTTCTTTCTTATTAATGACTTCTAACATCACTTCATTAATTAGTTTACAGAGGTAGCCTCTTTGAATAAGGATGCTTTTTAAAACATCACATTCATTCAAAAATGCATCAAACAATGTCACCATAAGTGCAACCCTCACAAATTGCCCCTTCACGACAGTCTTTTTCTGTTTATAAGGGTGTGAGCTGTCAAAATGAAGGAAACTATTTGAGTAGGTTTGTTTTCTAAAAATTTCAGCTCTAAAAGCCTTAGATGGGGCATGTTTAACCAGTTTCACATCAAGGTATGCAATCTCTTCATAACCGATGCTATGAGAAAAATTCAAAAAGTCAGTTGAAGAGTTAATGTAACCAAGAAAGTCATCAATTAAATTTGTTGGCCCATCCCAACAAATAAAAATATCATCCAAAAAGTGAATATAAGATTTACAGTGCAAAAATAAGGAGAATTAAAAAGATATTTCTTTTCCCACTGTAGCATCACTATATTCATGTACAAACCACCACACGCATAACCCATTGCCACTCCCTCAGTCTGAAGGTAAAATTTATTTTAAAATAAAATGTAATTATTTCTTCACACTGTTTCTGGGCAGCCATGGTGGTGCAGTGGTTAGCGTTGCCGCCTCACAGCAAGAGGTTCTCCGGTTCGATCCTCGGCCGGATTGCCTTCTGTGCAGAGTCTGCATGTCCTTCCTGTGGTCGCGTGGGTTTCCTCCAGGTGCGCTGGTTTCCTCCCACATCCCAAAGACATGCTGTAGGTGGATTGGACACTCCAAATTGGCCCTAGGTGTGACTGTGTGTGTGCCTTCTGTGGAAGGTTGGTTGCCGGGCTGGCAACTCGACACTGTAAAACTCCACTGCCAATCATGAGCGGGGACAGGTGATCCATTGTGGCAACCCCTAACCGGGAAAAGCTGAAAGAAGAAGAAGAAGATTCCTTAACACTGTTTCTAATAGATATTCATATGCTGTTATCCTTTTCCACTATTTTCCCTTCTACGTCAATTCTTTGATTTCCCCATTTGTTGCTATCCCAACTGTCTTATCTGTACTCAGTTTCATCCCAAGTACCTTCAGTTTTGCTATCCATTCCCCTAGCCATTGATAAAGTTCTTAGACTGTGCCTGTAATACCACATCATCTGCATACAGCAAATTTGTTAAGCTGTCCCCTTTGACTTGTTTGCTAATGCAGTCCATCACTAGTATGAACAGTGGGCTCAGAGCTGAACCCCGTTGCACACCCACTCCCACTGGGAATCCCTATGTGAGGCTGAACACTGCTCACACCTGAGTCATTGGGTCCTTGTACATAGCCTACCCTAACTCTATCAATGCTTCAGGGACTTTGAACCACCACAGAGCTACCCAAATCAGCTGACTCTTTCTTCATGTCTAGCTTCTTCCCAATTATCTGTCTCACTGAAAACATCAAGTTGCTTGTGCTGCATCCTGATCTAAAGCTGAACTGCTCATCTCCCGTTTTACTTTTTCTACTCTGCTCATTCATTTATCAACCTCTCCAGAACTTTCATTCAGTGGGACAGGAGTTTGTTCCCTTTGTTCGTGTACACTGGCACTGGTATGCTTATTCTCCAGTCATCTGGGATATGCCTTTTTCTTCATACTGCTATGAGTACCCTCAAGAGACATTTCTCCCCTAACTCAACCATCTTGATCATATCTGCTGTGACTTCATCCTAGCCTACTGCTTTCCCTTACATAATTTTCCTTAGTGGTTTTCTCACTTCTAGGTGGACTCTTCTTTTTTCATCATAGGCTGTGTCTGGGGCAGTACAGCTTCTGTGGGGATTTCTTCATTCAGAAGTTGCTGGAAGTATTCCTTCCACCTGTCTTTGATACCCTGTAGACTGGTAAGCAGGTTGTTGAATCATCCCTTATGAAGGGTGTCTGATGACTATCTTCTTTATCTTTCTGTCTCTGCCTTGCATCCTGATAAAGAGTTTATTTGCAACATTTACTGAGTCGCTTTCTAGAAGTTGGTAGAGTGTCTCTGATGCCTTATTCTTCGCTATTACAATTTCTCTCGTAGCCTCTTTGTTAACCAACCAGTATTCCTTCATAGGCTGGTCCATCTTTTCTATCTACCACATTTTCCTGCACTCTTTCTTTCTTTCCTTTTTTTTTTGATGGTTAACTGGTCTTCTGCATTCCACAGCCAGCATTCTTTATGTACCTTACTCCCATATGTGGCTCGGCCATACATCTGTTTTGTAGTCATCACATCTGCTATTTTGAGGAGCTAGCATTCTCCAGCTCTACTGTCCCCTCATCTTCCTGAGGTTCTAGAGCCCAGGTTATTTCCTTGAACTCTTGTGCTTTCTCTGTAGTCCACTTCCAGGTGTCCATCTGGGCTAAGAAGCCTTCCTTCACCTTCCCTGCAACACAGGTAATGGGTGACAGGTTGTATTGTGTTCCCAAGCAATTAACCACTTAGTGTGTTTGTGCACTATTGTAATCTGCACTTTCATGTCTTGCTTAAGGTGTGAAGCCTGGATGACTAACATACCTGAAAAAAGAAAAAGAAGAGGCAAGGTTTCCTATACTAAGTAACCTGGTTACAAGTAACAATGTGAGAACATTCAAGCTATGTTCTTGCAGAACAGCAGAAAGAGACAGGAAAGGGAGATCCAGATACTAAACCTGAACAAGCCAACTGCACCCAAAATCCTGAACTGCATTCCAGTGCCATCTGCACAGGAATGTAGTTTTGCAGCTCCATAAACTGAAGAAATCAGCAAGACAGGCATTATAAGAACACTGATAGATAAATTAAGAACAAGGCTGAACATGTCCAGTAGGTGCTTCTGCTGCCACTGTGTCTCAAAGTAAAATCTGACAGTTTCAGACGTAGTCTAGTTTGTGCATTAAAAGATAAACTAGAATAAAAATAATAGAAAAAGAAAAAAAATATTAACCTTCTGCAACTTCATCGAGTAGGACAGTAATTTTCTTATCCTCTAACAGGCGCTCTTTCAAGAATTTCATGAATATACCATTAGCTAATCCTGAATGTTGAATTTCAAAGGCCTCAGCTCCTTGGCACCTTAAAAAAAATAAATAAATAAAGTAAATTTATTAAAAGTTTGTATCACCACTACGAGCCATCACAATACAGCTGAAGATGATGGCACTTTACCAGTGAAGAAAATTCAGTACACTTCCACATTTCATTAAATAAATTAAACAGTTGTGTCTATAACTATGCATCGCTGGTGCATAAGGTTAAGGCTGTGAGCTGTAGTTCCTATGGTACATGGTCTGATGCCCACATTTGCCTTCCATGTGACCTTGAGAATGTCACAGGCATTGCTCCTGGGTTGCTGCTGAAAAGGGACTATGTCCAATGGGTCTACCACCCTGCATGCACATTATATACATATTTACACTTTTTGACTTTGTTAGTCCCATTAGGTACTTATACACACACGTGTGTGTGTGTGTGTGTGTGTGTGTGTGTGTGTGTGTGTGTGTGTGTGTAAGCATGTGTGCGTGTGATATGACATGTTAATTGAAAAAAATGAACAAATCAACTTAAGATCTTCAGTGAAATCATGTTGGAGACAATACAATGCTGTACAATAATGAAACAGAAGGAACACATTACCAGATGTATTCTACCTGTCTGGGTGTTCCCTTTCTGCTGTACCTTCAAAAACTCATAACTGGCATGCAGGGTACACCATTGCTCCTGTACTGTGCTAATATGGCAATGTCCCTTGGATTTCAGAAATAATTATTCTTGGGGTAAGATGCTGTGACAGGCTAAGATCAGTGTATAAATGCTGGATATTTCAGCACAGCATCTTGCACTGAGTTTAATTTGTTTTAGAATCAGTAGTTAATATACCTGTAACATATGATTCCAACATCCACTACTCTAGTCTACAAAGAATGGTTCTGTCCTTCTAAACCATGTTCTCCTCAAAATATTTCCTCACGTGCTGCCATAATTTAATATCCTTGTCCACTATCATCCTCTAATTTTGCTATTGTAATGGAGGGAAAGACAACACTGTCACTACTGTGACACCCTGATGGCAGGATGTCACCCACTGTGATATCAGGATGGCTAGCACTGATGGGTTTTGAATCTCACCACTGGTAACCAAGGGTGAAGAAATAGAGTTCACAGAAGTCTATTTCAATAATTAATTTACCAAATACAACCTGGCTCTAAGTGAATGAAGGAAATATGCACTTCTATCCTGGATATGGGCTTGCAGCATCCACACCAAGACTGGACTGAAAACAGGCATCTTACAAAACCAAGTCTTTGTCCAAGCATCCCCAGGGCCCTGTCTCTCTGCTTTCTCTGTCAATCAATGTCTTTCAGTGCCCCTTTTCCATAGTAACTGCATTTCACACAAAGTATTATCTTATACACACACACAAACACACACACACTTCAGATTTCCTGGGAAGCTGGCAGAATTCTTCCATTTCCCTCAGCTTTCTTCCTGGCACAGTAGTAATGCCACCATCCTGGTGGGCTTGGGTTCTCTAGTTATCTGATGCTCTTAAATTAAGACAAATGTAAACACACCAATTAATATCTCTTTCACTGGTAGTCTAGCAGGCCTAAGCAGTCTAATGGAAAATGTGTCACACCGTTTGCTAACCTGCAGTGTAAATAATGATCACCATCTTCTCAGATAGGTTGTACATCGACAAACATTATTTATCGTTTATATTCAAAAAGACTAAAATCACACATTCCTGAGCCAAGAGAACCACATTGTGCTTGCCGATGAGCATCACAGAAGAGAAAAATGCATTACATTGTTAACTGCTTCCTTTCCACAGTGCAACAGTTGGCTAACAACGTAAGCCACTGGTGTTGATAATCAGCCATAACAAATGGTCACAGAAGGCTCTAAGCCTAATAGACACTAGGCTTTAAGACTTTGAAGTTGACTAGAGCAAAAACAAAAGAGTTCAAAGAAATACTCAGTGCTCTAGAATCTCAAGAAAAAGAAGAAATAGGTGGAGGTGAAGAGTAATGGCAGCCCCTCTAAACAGCATGTGTGAGAACCATAGAACAGAGAGACAAGTATGAACATGCAGTATGAAGGAAAGCTGGTAGTGGAATACAAAATACAAGAAGTTATCAAAAAAGGAGTGCAAGAAAAAGTGAGCGATAGAAAGACAGACTAGGTTAAGAAGGAATGCTGGTTGGCTGACTAACAGGTTAAGGAAACAGTCAAAACAGCAAAGAAAAAGGCATCAGAGGCATTCCACCAGCTTCTGGAAAGTGACTCATCAGATAGCATAAGGAAACTCTATTATGTTGTATGGCAAAGACAGAATGATAAAGAAGGGATGCCAGGAAAATCCTGCTCTCCAGTCCACAGGACCTCAAAGGCATACATAAAAAGAACTTCCAAAAGCTTCTGAATGAAGAAAACCCCCCAGCGGATGTACTGCCCAAGATGCAGTCTATGAAGAAATAGGAAGATGAGACTATCATAAAAGAAGTAAGAACAGTGCCAAGGAAAATGAAATCAGGGAAAAACAGCAGGCTCAGATGAGGACATTTTAAAGCTGTGGCCAGAACCAATAAGCAGCACAACTGAGAAAGCAAGTTGCAAAACTTCTGTCTATAAATGATCAAGATGTTGACTGAAACAGGGAAAAATGGCTCCTAAGGGTACTACTCAAAGCAGTATAGAGGTAAATATTTATCACAGATGACTGCAGAATAACCACTCTAGTGCCAGTATACAGGAGCAAAGGAGATATTCACAACCATAAGCAGTACAGAGGTACCAAACTCCTGCCACACTGCATGAAATTGCTGGAGGGGATAATTAATAAATGAATATGCAGAGCAGTAGAAAGTAAGATGGAAGATGAGCAGTTCAGACTTACATCACAATGCACAACTGACCCAGTGTTTGCAATGAGACAAACAGCAGAGAAAAACTAAAGAAAAGGAAAGAGTACAGATGGGCATTCCAAGACATGAAAAAGACATGACAAGGTCCCAAGAAAGCTGATTTGGGTACTCCTGTGATGATTCAAAGTCCTGGAAACATTGTCAGAATTAGTGTAGGCTATGACACATGTGGCCCACCGACACAAGTATGAACAGTGTTCGGACTCACAGAACTCCAGTGGGAGTGTTTGTGGATCAGGGTTCAGTTGTGAGTCCACCATTGTTCATACTGGTGACAGACTACATTACCAAACATTTCAAGGGGACAGATCATCAAAACTGCTCTGTACAGACAATGTGGCATTACAAGCAGACTCTCAAATTCAGCAAATGATGGAAGAATAGAATGCAAGACTGAAGGCACATGGGATGAAAATGAGTACAATGTCTTGACAGCAAAGAGGAAAATCAGAAGAAGCCAACAACTGAGACAGAAGAGAAAAATTGTGAAACAGGTTAACAGATTCAAGTTATCTGGAAGAGGTGGTTGTGGAGAAGGGAAGCCTAAATGAGGAGGTCAGAGCTAGAATCAGAGGTACTACAGCCAACTGGCACAGACTGTCAAGGGTAGTGTATGACAGAAGAAAGCTAAAGAAGCTGAAATGTAAGGTGTACAAAACAGTTGTGTGACCAGTACTACTGTATGGTACACAAACCTGGGCAGTAAAGGCAGAGCAGTCGAGAAGCTGGAGGTGATGGAAATGAAGTGCCTGAGGCTGACAGTATCTACATCATTTAGTAACCTGTGTGACTAACATGGCAGTCTGTCTTGCTTAGCAACCTTTGTAGGCTACTGAACATCACAAGCAGTGGAATACAAATATATTAGGCACTCATTCAGTTACTCCATCAGAACAGATTTTAGTGAAAATGTACCTATCTGCATCTATTTTGCTAAAAATTAATTTATAACTCAATTACTGATGCTTGCACCCACATCAATACAATCAGCAGCAACAATATAATTCCAAAGCCCTTAAAATGCAAAGAAAATAAAGTGCCAAAAGCATGAGAAAGACATAGTTGCCACAAAAATGTTATTGGATGTGTTTTATGAAGCATACTGTTTGGTTTCTTAGACGTGTGGAATCAGTGAATTGAACACAGCCACTTCATCTAAACTTCTTATAGGTTTAAAACTTATCAAGAACAACTTACACAGTGGAAGCTCTCCATCATATTGAACAAACCTTTGTGGTCAATGCTACATCAAGCTGAATGTGGACATTGCCACCCTTTCTCATACATACTGTTTAATTCTCTCTGTCACTGAAAGGTGACCATTTTAACTCAGTGTTCATATGATCGAGAATGATGAACCCACGCTTGGAATAAACCACTTGAAATTTACTGTGGCTCTCCATCCCATATAGTGCAACATAGTGTAATGGCTTCTTTAATTAGAGTTAGTTGAATATTCACCACATACTGCAACATTTTGTTAAGACTTGTCATCCTTCATCAGGTTTTAGTTGAATGTTTACTACATATTGAATCATTTTGTTAAATCGCTACCATCCTTTGTCATATTTACTTGAATAAGTAAATAAATTCAATAATTTTATTCAATAATTACTGTTAGAAGTTATTTAAAGTTTGCAGATTTTGTGCAGAAACTTAAGAAAAGAAAAGGCAGAAATTTTGCAGAAAATGCATGCAAATTTTTCCATTGGCCCTAGACATAAACAAAAGAAGATTGTAAAGCCAAGAAAGCACTAAACCAGCATAAGAAACGGCACCACCTGTGACAATATTATCCACCTTTGCTGCAGTTTTGTTATCAATTATCCAAACATATACTGAATAAGGAAATAAATACAGACACTGAAAATATGATATTCAACAATGAAATTGTTGTTATTGGATGGATAAAAAATGCTACATAGAAAACTGATGCAACAGTAACCTACTAATTATTTTCTAGGCAAGATTACATTTACCTATACTCTTGTGGCTTGGAATGTCTCTTAAAAAGCCACGCACTGAACCGATTTACCTGTCTGGTAAAAAGAAAAAATATCAACAAGATCAATAAGGGGAGCTCTGAGCAAAAAATTATAATACTTAACACCTTCAGGGATGGATGCCTCATAATAATAAATTGCAGATCTGTAAAGCGAGAAGCAAAATCTTGAATAGTGAAGGAGTGCCATGCCTCAAACAAATACAGAAGCATATACTCTGTTGTGAGCTAAGGCTGGTTGGCCCTCCTGATGTGTCTGTTTCTCAAGATACTTGGATAAACTGAACAAACAATACCTCAGATCTGCCTTATATTTGTGCCACTTATGCTAAGATTGTTACTGCTTTTGACTATACTGTTTTTTCAGTAAGCACTACTCTTTCTATGAAATAATATTGAATGCAATACTAGCTCTGTGACAGATACACAAACCTGTGACTAGGTCCCAGATCATTCAGGTTCATTTAGTAACCTGGATGCTGGAGAGGCCATGTTTTGAAGGAAAGGAGTCTCACCCATCCTGGAGCGGGAAGGAATCAGTTAAGCCCACCTTTTGTAGTACGGCTCAGAACTGTGCTCCAATATAGCAGAGCTCCAGTGTATAAACTTAGTCAATTTTATCGCAGCATTGCAAATTTGTGGAAGCATGCATTCACAAGTAGCTCAGAGTAGGTAGGCACTGCACCACACCTGTTGATGGAAAGGGTACAGGGAGTTTAACAAAACTCCTAACCTCTCAAAGGATGTTATCCAGTCCCTTCTACTCTTACCTCTCCATCCTAGCATGCTCTGTACTGACTCTCTCCTTCTGATGTCCTTTACAATGATTAGGTGTGTGAAACGCCACCTTTACCTGAGTTCTTGCAGGTAGTTAATACAAGAGAATAACTGTAACAGGCTGCTTCTCATGCTTCTTCCTATGCATTATAGCAGTAAACCAACCTTATTTGCTGCTCTCTCATATGAGCTGCTTAGCTTTATGCCATCTAATAAGATTACCTCTAGGTTACTTTATGTATTGTTACTACTTCTCAAAGGTTCATAGGTGAATACTAGGCTAACTGCCCTCAAGGACATTTTAAGCCTTGCCAATATCTTGAGGGTAGAATCAAACCCTGTACCTTATGTTTAACCATTATGCCAAACCTACCCCCTTAGACTGAGATGCAGAATGAATATACTGTATGTTTAGAGAAGTACTAGGCTAGCTGTCCTTGTGGACCATTTTAAACCTAGCCAATTTCCCTTACTGAGAATCAAACCCTGTACATCTTGTCTGTGAGGTAAGTACCTTAAGCATTACACTCTCCTTCCTGCATTTTTTTAATTCCAGAAAAAAAAATAGCTTGCATTTTTGATTTGCACATAAACTACTATGTTTTAGACCATTCATCCATTCTTGGCAATCTCTTCTGACTCTTTCTACACATTTGTGTGCACCAGCCAAAGTATTCTTTCAATTTGCAATGACATTTATTTTCTTGTTTATTTTTTATTTATTTACTACACATTTAGCATCCACTGGGCAAAGCCCATTTACAGAAAGGATGTGGGGAGTACACCTCTGAACAGTATCCCCATAAGTTTTAAAAGGTAACAAATAAACATACTGACAATAGCAAGAAGGACTGCAGTATCAGACACATCAAGGTTCATACACAAAAGTGCTGCATACATAATACAGCATTATACAATGACCCCCCATTAACATTCCAAAACATGCATGCTGATCGGTCAGCGTGCACGTTGTAAATCAGACTTATACTAATGGAAAAAGGTCCGGTCGCACGGACTTTTTCCATTAGTATAAGTCTTTTTTTACACACTGTCTCACTATGTTAAAAGAGTTTAACATAGGGAGACAGCTGTCTCGCTATGTTAAACCCATTTAACATAGCAAGACAACTTTGAAAAAAGCAACGGAGAAAGCAAGATCTCCATTGCTTTTTACAAACTGTCTTGCTAAGTTAAATGGGTTTAACATGGTGAGACAGCTTTACAAAAGCAACGGAGATTATCCGTTGCTTTTTTTAAAGCTGTCTCGCTATGTTAAACTCCTTTAACACAGCGAGACAGTTCGTAAAAAGCAACAGAGATCTTGCTTTCTCCGTTGCTTCTGCCCACAGCTCTGATGTACTGCGTAAGCATACGCATGCGCAGTACATCAGAACTGCCGCAGAATACCAGACAGCTGTGGAAGGGCAGCAAGGAAGCATTATACAATGCCATTATTTAAGAAAAGTAATTATTTTTTTTCTTAAATAATGTCATTGTATAATAGCAATAACCCACTTCTGGGTGTGGATAATGCTGGATTTACCCACGGTTGTCTTTGTTTGGCCACTTGGGCTTCGTCCTCATGACCAAACCACACCAACCGTGGGTAAATCCAGCATTACCCACACCCAGGCGTGGGTTATTGCTATATTATACAACGACCCCCTGTTAATATTCAAAAATGTGCACGCTGATTGGTCAGCGTGCACGTTGTAAATCAGTTATAGTAATGGAAAAAGGTCCGGTCCACCGGACTTTTTCCATTACTATAACTCTTTTTTTTACAGCAACGGAGAATGCAAGATCTCTGTTGTTTCACACTGTCTCGCTATGTTAAACTGGTTTAACATAGCGAGACAGCTTTAAAAAAAGCAACGGAGATTCTCAGTTGCTTTTTTTTAAAGCTGTCTCGCTATGTTAAACTCCTTTAACATAGTGAGACAGTTTGTAAAAAGCAAAGGAGATCTTGCTTTCTCCGTTGCTTTTTCTCAAAACTGTCTTGCTATGTTAAATGGGTTTAACATAGTGAGACAGCTTTAAAAAAAGCAACGGAGATTCTCTGTTGCTTTTTTTTAAAGCTGTCTCGCTATGTTAAACCCATTTAATATAGCAAAACAGTTTGTAAAAAGCAACGGCGATCTTGCTTTCTCCACTGCTTTTGCCCACAGCTCTGATGTACTGCGTAGGCATACGCATGCGCAGTACATCAGAACTGCCGCAGAATACCAGACAGCTGTGGAAGGGCAGCAAGGTGGCATTATACAATGCCATTATTTAAGAAAAGTAATTATTTTTTTTCTTAAATAATGTCATTGTATAATAGCAATAACCCACTTCTGGATGTGGGTAATGCTGGATTTACCCACTGTTGGCTTTATTTGGCCACTTGGGCTTCGCCCTCATGACCAAACCACACCAACCTTGGGTAAATCCAGCATTACCCACACCCAGGCGTGGGTTATTGCTATATTAATCAGCCAGCATGTTAAAATACACAGTGGAAAAACTGTTAAAAAAATGAATGGAAAGATAAGTAGTATTTAAGATGATAAATGAGGACAGCTAAGATTCTTCAACAAATGCTAGGCCGAGTGCACAGAAAAATAAAGGATAGGAAGTGATTTACTTATTCATTACTTTTTTTACTTGCTCATTTATTTATATTTTTTCAGCGAGCCCATTGGTTAAAGTACATTTACAGCAGAGACCAGATAAGGCACATATAATGCACAGTAACATTATTAACAAAAATGCACTATATAAACATAATTGCTACATACACAAAGATAAGTATCCATATAACAATATACAAAAACTATTATTACAATGAAGAAGATGCTACAAGTGTTAAAAGCAAATCAGAAAAAGTTAAAAAACTTTGTGCACACAATATTTACATACTGACAACTATTCTTTGGCTACATCATTAGCGACACTATTATTTAAGCAAAACAGTGATAGTAATAATCCTCAAAGAACAAACTCAACATGCGAGATATGTATATACATAATGCCTCTGGATGCAAAACTTGCATACAAGCACTCAAAATAACAATCTGGTTGCCAGAAATGGGCACACTCCACTTATGATTACTTATGCTAAGGCACTTAAATGCAACGTTCCCAAAGACCTAGACATTCCACTTGCAAATATTATCCTCATAAAACTCAAAAGCAACATCAGTGAGTCCTCAAGGTCATCTTTCACAGGCTAACCTTTGTCTGCCTATGCACAGGCAGGACTGGGGACAGCAGGCAGACTCGGCTGCTGCAGGCCAAATTGACTAGTGCCAAACCACATCCTGCATTACAGCTGATCTGCAGACACAGACTGAAAGAGGAAAAAAATGAGAAAGAAAAACAAATGCAACACATTAATACGTAACACTTCTATATCAATTTTCAGTGATATGTCTACATTTTACATTTACCTCACTGCCTGGAAAGCCAGCCATTTCTCCTTACATAGGACTTCTGACTGAATCTTTTCCACTCAAAGACAGTAATCAGTAAAATATGCCCCTGTCGACAGAAGGAAAGGACAGCAAAAGGCAATAATCAGAGCATAGGATGAAAACCCATACACAATGTGCTTTCTGTAGAATGCTGGCTCTTCTTTCCCTAACCTCTGTCTCCCACTGCTGCAGCAGGTTAGTGCGGTGCCTTCCAAGCTCACATCTATGCTGGCACTGCTTACCAGAGTGGGTGTTACTAGTAGCTTTACTCACCATCCTGGCACACTGGTGTCATTTATCAGGTTTTTGCATGGTGCCATCACTCTGCCCCATAGGCACTCCATGTAATCCTTGTGGAGGAGGAAGAGAAAGATCTTTGTGTCTTGGCTGCAATACGTGGGAGCCCTGCTGTAATCAATTCCTGAAAATGCCACATCTACTGTGTGGGTTAGAATGAGGAGGAAACTGTTGTGCTATACAGGCATAATATCAGCAGACAAGACATGTAGTAACCGACCTCAGGACTGCAAGGTGCAGACAAAAGTACATGGAAGTAAAATAAACAGATTCTGAGCAGTGATGTTTTGAGGGTAACATAGCTAATGGCATGGCAGGTGATTGTCCTGCTGGGCAGTGGGGGTGTGTCTCACCCTGACAGGGAGTACAGTTTACAGGTAAGACAAGTTACTTTCCTCATATATGTGTATGCGTGTGTGTAGGTGGGGTGGTGATAGCACAACTGCATGACAGGTTACTGTCTTATTGTCCTGCTGTGTAAAGGACAACACTGTATCATATGCAGAGAGACTACAAGACATGCTATGGGGGATATGAGGCCCGGGTCCTCCTGTATGGGCATTACACCACATGCTGCCAGCACAGTGCTCAAAGGTAGTAGTAGCATGTTAACTGCTGCTGTCAAGTATGGCACAGGATGTGCATGGTGAAAACATAGTAATAGACAGGTCTGTGGCCAGTAAATGGAGGCAGGGTGGCAGTGCTGAGAAATTGTCTCAAGGTCAGTCATGGATAAACACACACATACTCATACATTGCACCACAAATGTAATCCAGTGGTGTGCACATGTTATTACAGGACCATTGAAATGGCAATGGCTAGAAAAGTTCACTGTCTCAGAGAAAGTGGTTCTACTACAGTTGGTAAGCACACATGGCATGAATGTCCTTGAGAATGACAAAATGCACAAAGCTTTCTGGAAGCAGGTGTGGCAGGAAATGGTCAAGGACATTGAAGAATTATATACTGCCTTCTGTTGGTTTCTTGCTGTTACTTGCATTTACATACATGGATACCACAGTATATTTATTTATTGTGACCAACTAGTCTTATTACTGTATTGTATACACTGAGACAAACTGCTTCAGTTAATACGCATTTACTATTACATTTTCCTTTCAGCTCTACAAGCATGCAACACAGATGCTGTCAGCTCTCTATGGCAAATTCCCAAAGCTTGTTTATACACACTAATATTTATATCAAAAAGTCTGATATTTTTAATCAGTCTGATGTGTTACAATCTTCCTTTGTATAACAGTTTTCTTTGTTCTTCTAATTTATGATTTGTCCTTGATTCTTTCAAGTTTGGTGGTCCAAGGAAACTCAGTTATCTGAAACATGGTGTTCCAGCACTATCTGAAATTTGATGTTCCAACTTTATCTTGCTTGATGTTATATCTCTTTACTTCATTGATGTCCTTCCAGCTGCCATCTGTGCAGTTATTTTTACAGACTTGGTTTTTCAATAACATACTCCTTTTCATGGATGCCAATATCTAATTAAGCTATATATGCTTGCCAGCACACTTACTACTTTCTGCATTTTATACTATTCCTAAATTAACCCTTTATATTTCATATAATTCTTGCAGCTTTTTATCTAAGTTAATAATAATGCTAGCAACAGTTTTGAAAAGACAGTGAAAACTATTATTCTTTTAGACATCAGTGCTGTGGGTGGCCATAATGGCAGTACAGGTGCATTGTAGTATCACTGATTTGATACTGTATGCCAAAAATAAGGCACAGGAAATTGTCAAGGTCAGGTCGACCATAGGAGGTGGACCACCAATATCAAAGTGTCTCACACAGGTAAAGTTCTTGGCAAATTTGACCATGGCAGATGAGATAGCCCTCATACCTGGCAATGGTTTAGCTATGAGAGCTGGACTGATGAAGACTGCCCCAATATCTGTACAGGATAAATCAAGTTAGCAATATCATGTTTCTTTACTAATGTACAGTGACCTTCTAATGTGAATGGGTTATTCAGCAATAAATGTATGCATATCTGTTTTCCAAGTGTATTAGGGCTGCAGCTGTAACAACCTGTACCACAAAGTATATATGTGTTCATAGGCTATGCAAAAAACTGGCATGTAACAATATGTGTGCAAATCTGTTGTGGGAGTGCCAGACAGAGTCCAGCATTCCTAGAAGTATGTTATCTTTAAGCTTTCACATTTTCCACAGCTGCAGAACTCCTGGTGGGCACATGCCTGATGATGATGTTGACAACATGCATATGGTACAGTTCAATGGATCAATGATAACATTGATGAGCATAAACATAATGGACAGAGATGAAATGATGCTGGAGGGGCAGGATGAACCTCCATCATCCCTCCTGTTTAGTGCTGGATGTCCTATCCATGTTAGCACCAAGTTATACAGCTATCCCCACCACAAATGGCTTAAGTGAGCTGCACTGCCTCCAAGGTGTATGCACCCATCACAGTGGAGAGGTGTGCAGGTGGCTATCCCCACCATGACTCCAGAACACTCCCTGGTGTCACCCTTGGCATCACAGGCACAGACAGCCATTATGCCCACCACGTCGAAGATGCTTAGTCTGCTGCATGGTTTGTATGAGGAAGTGCAACTGCTGTAGGACATGTTGCATAAGATGCATAGTCACAGTATACAGGGGCTTGGTACTGACTGGTCTGTTGTGGACTGGGGTGACCATGTTGGCATATACTGGTACATTCCTAAGAATACTGGCAAATGGCCACCATGGTCATGCAAGCTACCAGATGCAGGTTGCAGAGTAACAAGCCAGGTGTGTGTGTGTGTGTGTGTGTGTGTGTGTGTGTGTGTATTTTATATATATATATATATATATATATATATATATATATATATATATATATATATATCACATCACACTGTTCCAAAGACTGCATTACTAACACCTTTGGCCATGGCTGCCTGCCCTCCTAGAAGTGGTTGTTTCAGTGGCTGTGGACGATACTCTTAGATCCACATCTGGGACACTACATCAGGCTGGCCAGAGTGGTTACTGCAGCTCTGCACCTGCTGAGTGGAATACATGACATTGGCCATTCACAGTAATGCTGGCATGTTTGGCATCTACTGCCTCTCCACATGAGGGAGGCCACAGCAGGGTTTGTGTACATAATTCAAAAGTGCTAGCGGACACCTCCAGTCCTGCTTCTGCAGGGCCACATAGCACACCCAGTCAGCATTCACAAAAATGGATGCTCCATCATGACACTGCAGGATTTGATCCTTGACTCCATACAAACTCCTAGCCCCATGCTTGGCTATCACATACACCTCCCATAACCCTTACACCTATGGTAGCACTGATGTCCTGTGTTCCACCTAACCTGTACAAATTATGTTGACTGTATCCTGCCCACCCCTCTGCCCTGTGTGGGCAAGGAAATGTCTCATGTGCAGCATGCACTAACTGCCCATGCACAATGTGGATGGTCAGTGCATTGTAACGCATAGTGTGGGTGTGCCAGTGTATACTTCATCTGTATTCTGCCAACATCTTCTTGGCCCAAAGCTGTGAAACTGATGCCGTCTCTGTACCAGTTCTGCTTCGTATTGCACCACCTCTGCCTTGCATAGGGTACTGCTGAAACCCATTCATCTGTCACATCCTCACCGGACTCCTCCTCCTCTGCTGCTGTCATAGGTCTGTCAGGCTACTTTGATGTTTCCCACTTTGTAGCTGCTTTTATACTATCATATTATGCCACATGGTTCAAACCACATATAACATACTGCAGGTTTCCATTTCATAATGCAGAGTACCACCAAATGCCTGCCTGGATGTCACATAAACACACTGCAAACAATACCCTGTGCAATGACCACCACTTGGCGGTTTATGGAATGGAAGCCTTTTTGGTGACTATATTAGATATCGTGTGAGGCAGGCAGGGCTTTGATGACAATTGGGTCATCAATGGCCCCCCACTCCCTCAAGGAAATAGTGCGTGTCATAAACGTCTGCATAGCAGTGGTTCCTTTCCCTCCTGTCCATGTAAACCAAATATACTCCTCCATTTGCTGCAGTATTATATCAAGGAAATGGTGAAGGACTTGATATAACATCTGTATAACCATTTTAACTCCAGGCTCACCATAAGTGGGGATTTCCACCCCAGCCCAGGCCCAAATTCATCCTGTCCAACACAAACTGCTCCAACACAAATGTCAGAACATAACACCACCACTTTCTTTATCCCTGGGCAAATCAACAACAGCAGCAAAACCAACCATCTTTTAATGCTAAATATTAATATTAGAAGTATCAAAAATAAAATACCTGAACTCCAGGCCACAATAGCACACTTCTCCCCAGACATAGTTGCTTTAACAGAAACCTGGCTAAATAAAAACATAGCTAACTCAGAAGTTCTCCATACCGACTACAATATCATTAGACAAGACAGACCACTTCGTAAAGGGGGTGGAACTGCCTTACTCTACAAGTCCAACTTAACTGTCCATCAATTACCAAACTCCTACCCTCCCTCCCCAATAATTAGGACATACTTATCTCACAACTTCAACTTCACCCTAAAAAGGTCATCACCACAATTGTGATCTATATTCCACCTGGTAATACACCTGCTAGCCTTGAAGACTTCTTATCCTGGTGTTCTTCCACATACTCACAAGAAACCCTTATTCTGGGGACTTCAACCTAGATTGGTTCACCTGTATATCAGAACCACCAAGTAATCTAATAAATCTCCATGGCTACCAGCAGCTAGTCCAAATTCCAACTAGGTGTGATAAAAATCTAAAAGGGAATCCATCCTTGACTGGGTCCTAACTAGCAACCCCACATTGTACCCTCACACAGGCAGTCTCCCAGACACCTTAAGTGACCACAACATAATATACTTTATACATAGTAGAACAAGCATATGCAAAACCACTAACTATATATCCACTAGAAACACAAAAAAATTCTCTCCTGAGGTCCTCAACACTTTACTGTGTAACTGTGACTGGACCCCCTAAAAACCCTCCCACTTGACCAGGCTGTAGCATATTTCAACAAAACATTTCTACAACACCTAGACACTGTCGCTCCATTACGCAAAATCAAGGTTAGAACCTCTACAAACCCCTGGCTCAGTAAAGAAACCAAACAAATCCTCAAGTCCAGAGACACTGCCTGGCGTTACTATCAAAAAAACAAAGAAACACAAAGCCTAACTAAGTACCAAGAACTGCGCAACCATGCAAAAAAATGCATTAGGCTGGACAAAAAATCCTACTACACAACATTACAAACTAAATACCAACACAACCCGGAAAAATTTTGGAAAAATGTAAACCAGCTACTAAAATCCACCCAAAAGGCTACCCCCAAACCAACCACCCCTGACACTAAAGTTCCCATCGAAACACAATTCAACTCCCACTTTGTGAACTCAATTATATCCTTAGTATCGCAGGACAGTTCCTTCCTCACTAGCCCCCCCAACACAAATAACACTAATACAAGCTTTACCCTCAAAACAGTTTCCACCACTTCAATCAAAAGCATGCTCTCCAAACTAAAAACTCATCAACAGCAGCCGACCTACTCCCCAGCTATTTCTTGAAACTCACAGCAGATGTTATTGCTATCCTAGTCTCCACTCACATAAACAGATCAATTGTTGAAAACTATGTGCCCAAACTCTGGAAAATATCCTATGTTACACCCATACATAAAGGCGGAACCTCCACTGAACTTAATAACTACAGACCCATTGCTTTACTCTCCCCCCTGGCCAAAATCCTAGAAAAATGCATCCATACCCAGATGCTAAACTATCTCCTAGACTGCAACATCCTGTCACCTACTCAGCATGGTTTCAGACCTGCCCATAGTACCACTACAGCTCTCCTCTGCTTCACAGACACAGTAAACTGTCTCAAAAATGAAGGCCTGCAAGTGTCAATTCTTTTTTTGGATATGTCCAAAGCATTTGACACAGTCTCACACCAAATCCAGCTAAACAAACTAAACCAATATCATCTATCTAATTCCACTCTTACCTGGTTCCAAAGCTACTTAACTGACAGGTACCAAGCTGTGAAATGGTAAAATTCTCTCTCTCCTCAGCTGCCCATAACTATAGGAGTCCCACAGGGTTCTATCTTAGGACCACTACTATTCACAGTCTTCACAAATGACCTCCACACCTCCACACAGCATGCATCTATAATTCGGTATGCAGATGACACTACCTTAATCTGTGCTGCACAAAACATTCCCACCCTCCTGCAAACAACTCAACTGGCATTCTCTGACGTTGAAATCTACCTTACCAAAGCCCAACTTATTCTCAATCCAAAGAAAACTCAGCTTATGATTATAACCAGTTCTAACAAAAACACTAACAGTCAATTCACTATCTACTCCACAAATGCTACTCCAATTGCTCCAGTGGCACAGGCTAAGCTATTGGGAATAACCATAGACTCGCACCTAAAATTTGATAGTCATCTGAACTTAACTATTAAAAAAGTACATGCCAAACTGGGGTCACTCTACCGTATCAAACCATTTCTTACCAACAACACAAGATCAGCCATTGCTCGCTCCCAACTTCTATCCACCCTACTCTATGCATCTCCCATTCTGACTAATTTCAACAAAACTGAACTAAGCAAAATGGAAGCTTGCTATAACAGAATTGCCCGCTTTGCTGCAAATTGCTCATATAGAACTCATCACTGTACTGCTTTGAGACAGCTCCACTGGCTGGAACTGCCCAACCTCCTAACCTACAATCAGCTCTGCCTCTGTCATTCTATCCATTACCTCCCCAATAAGTGTCCTGCCCTCAAAAACCTAGTACAACATCACTCAGCCAAAAGGCCTCTTAAATCATCAAACAAACTACTACTAGAAGTCACCAACAGCTACAATAGCTTTGGAGATGCACTATATAGTAGTTTGGTGGCTAAAAAATGGAACTCTGTCCCTACTAGCATTCAAAACACATCATCCAAAGCCTCCTTTAAAGACCTCATCAGGCAACATCTCAAGCAAAGTTGGCAGTGCCATGATTGCTCCCCAGGCTAGTGAAAGCGGATAACATATACATACTAAATCTAGAGCAATTGATAATAGTTTTTCAATCTTACTCACAAACACTGGCTAATCTACAATGTATGTACTGTACCTGTGTACTATGTATGTATTCTACCTACATTCCAAAGTTCAGCCGTACACCACAAATCTATTACTTACCTTTATTTTTAAAATTAATATTTTTTGATTGTTCTCTCCACTGTAACTGTTTGTGCCGCATACCACTGTAAAAACATGTCTCTTGCAATTTGTGTGTATACTGATTATGTCTAAATAACTAAAAGTGTCTGTAATTTTTCTTTGTGGAGCTTTTCTCCCCAGGCCTCTGCTGAAAAAGGGCCTTTTCGGCTCAGTCAGACACCCCCGGTTAACAAATGTAAAATAAATAAATAAATAAATAAA
The DNA here is from genome assembly GCF_019279795.1 of Protopterus annectens. Taxonomy (NCBI): domain Eukaryota; kingdom Metazoa; phylum Chordata; order Ceratodontiformes; family Protopteridae; genus Protopterus; species Protopterus annectens. The sequence goes on from NC_056725.1 coordinate 1,280,662,683, forward strand.
TAAAGTGATGCCTGTTAAATTCTTAATGTACAACCTGTTGGAGGATGAAAAGTCCCTGTAACAAAGAAGGTTAAAGCTACACAAACCTTGATGTCCCCTGAAATAAGCATTCCACACATTGCTCTTGATTCTGTGTGAATGCAGCACATGCCTACTAACTCCTGCATGGCATCTCTGTCCACACTAATTGCTGACTGATGTCCTTGTTTTTGAGGTAATGATATGTTAGCTACTGATGGACCAATATGCAATGCAGAGGGTGACAACATGCTTCATTGCCGACAGGGCTTAAAAGATGGCCACTAAAATATACTACACTCGTAATGCTGGCATTACTCCTAGCATCATAATGCAAGTACAGCCCCTGTAAACTAGGAAATCCTGGCATTTGGAACAGATAACCACCATAGCTCAACGTTCTAATTTACTACATTTCTGAATCACTCCGCCATGTTTCATTTCATCATTTGCATCTCATTAGCACGATGACACACATTTGCATGCCAACATATGGTAATTTGCATATTGTGCATGCAACACTATTTCTCCAGTAGTGTGATCATGTTGTGTGTTTCTCTGAACTGCCCCAAACCTGCCTTTTGTCACTCACCATGCTATTTTGTATAGGATGTGCAGGCAGATGTATATAAAGAAAATAATTCCAAATATATACATTCAAATCTTTTAAACAAACAACACATATAATAAACTTCTAGCCTAAAATATTTATTTCCTTTGGTGGAATTTGAACTTGGCTTGAAATATAAAGCAACAATGAGAAATGTACATATATTTCTGATAATTAGCTGCTTAAATATTAACAATAAGGAAGTCTGTGTTTAATCAGTTACATACTGCATTTGGTTATATGTAAATCGATAAACTTCAAGTTTTAGTATTAATTCCTGAACTGTAACAGCTGGTCAAGCACTCCAAATATTGAATGAATAGGTGAATCAATCAGACTGATACATTTTCCATTTAAATGTTGCAGAATATTAAGTACAGCACTATTAAAAAAATATTGCTGTTCTTCTAAAGGAAAACATGGGTATTTTTAAAAAAGTATTTAATTCTACCTGAATGGTTAGGTCTCTCAGTAATTAAGTTCACTGGTTCAATTGTCAAGCTTACGGCCTACTGACCTGCAAGAAGCCTGAGTACCCTAATTCAATTTTGTATAAACATCTAGAAAAAAAGTGATGACTGACTTATTCTTTTTTTTACCATTTATGAGTCATACAGCCAGAAAACATTTACAGATGAATAATTACTATTCATCCATCCACAACGAACAACAGGAAAAAAAAAAGAAAAAGGTTCTTATCTAAATAATGTCAAAAAAAGTACAAGTATCTGTCTCAAGTCATACATCATCAGACTGTTGTCGCTCGGCCGCATCTCATACTAGGACATTTTGTGCATTATAACGGGCATAATTTCCTGTGAATGAGGAAAAATGAACAAAAAAGACTCAAAGCAAATCAGGACAGTAAGTGTGTAAATGTTAAGTTTAAACTAAACTTTCAAGTATGGAAGTGTTTTTTTTAGGCCTCCTGTTAGTTTACAAATCCCAAAGTCAACAACTTTAAGAGATACAAAAACAGGTAACTAAAGAGAATCAAAACAGAGAAGTCAGTATTAACCCTACTAAGCAAACAAGGTCTGTGATTTAGGTAGGGTACCTCTGCCACAGTCCTCCTTCTGTCAGCCAATGAAATCAAAATCAGTGTCACCCACTCCCTACATCATAATGCTGAATGCAGCCACAGGATCAACCCCCTGCTCCTGACACTGCTGCACTTCTTAGGTGACATAAAATCTTACTTCCACATAAGGGACCCAGTTAAAGGAGAACCGCACCCATAGGGTTGCCACCTTTTCAAATGGCCAAAGTGGGACATTTTCGGTTCAAACATCAAATTTTACAGGCCGACACATACACACGGTAAGTACAAAGGATAGAACTTAACTTTTTTGCCTAAATAAAAGCTTATTCTTGTAGCATTTTAGTTGCTTATTCTGTTTATTATAACAGTTAGGTATTTTAGATGCAGAATAACTGTTTTATGCAACTATTACATAAAATATAGAAAATAATTATATCCTACAATTTCAGGACATTTGCCATTTTTAATATTTTTTGTCAGGACACAACTGCCCAAAGAGGGACTGTCCCTAGCAAAGTGGGACAGGTGGTAACCCTACCCCCACAGACTGAAAAAAAACGTGTATTTCATCAAGTTTTGATATTTCCTATATTTTGACAGCACTCTGGGACCATTTACAATTTTTTTTTTATTTTTATATGCAATTTTCTACTCTTACCACATGGGGTCTAGCATCTTGAATTGGTTTCAAAGTATTACTCAGCCTCCTGCTATCCCACAATGCAGTGTCTGTCTCAAAACCATGACATCACACAGGCATCCCTGGTCCCCAGTTGCTGTCACAGTATTCACTTAGCATGCATCCACTCTTTTGCTTCAGTCACAGACTTTAAACAAAACAATTGCCGCTTTTCAGTGGCTAATTATGCCACAAGCAGTTGAAATGCCAAGAACAGACTTTTCAAAGTGTTTTTACTGCAGCTTCTTTTTAGACTTGCTAATTTTAAGTCTTTTTTTATCCTTGACTTGTAGTTCTTCTATTCATCTCCCCTCCCCCTTCACAGCACCTCCCTAGCTGTCAGAGAGCTGCAGGTAATTTGAGCTGCTTACTGCTGTGATTGACATTTCACAGCATGAGTGTTGAATAACGGCCTGCTTACCCCTTCCAGTCTTTGACAGTGGGACATTTTTTTAGCTGCACCACAGCCTGTCATGCAATTGCCATCCCTGCTCAGTAGCACTTCAGGAGGCATTGTTTTGCAAGCCATTTGATCTCCCACTCTCAGGCCTTCCTGTTGACACACTAACAGTACATCAGTACAGTACCAGCAATACAGTCACATACTGTGGTAGTTTAAACACAGCATTCATGAAAAGCAACCATACTGTTGTGCTAATACCTTTGAACTTAAACCAGTCTCCACCTCATATATAAAAAAACTTCTCAGCAAACTGAAACCTTGCTCTAATGCTCCAGATAACATTTCATCCAAATTCTTACAAATTGCTGCAGATGGAATCGCCCTCCCCATTAGTATCCTAATCAACAGATCCATAAAGGAATCTTATGTCTCCAAGCTGTGGCGTTCTGCCTTTATACATCCTCTCCACAAAGGCGGTAAAAACAATAATATCTCAAACGTCCGCCCCATAGCCATCCTCTCCCCAATATCAAAAATCCTGGAAAAATGCATTCACATTCAGTTAATGCCCTTCCTTATCAAAAACCACCTCATCTCCCAAACCCAACATGGTTTCCGCCCTGGCCATAGCACTATAACTGCTCTATTCTCATTCCTAGATATAGTCAACCATGCCCGCGATACTGGTAAAATAGTTTCAACAGTTCTACTAGATCTCTCAAAGACTTTCGACACTGTCTCCCATATTCATCTCCTTAGCCACCTTGCTAACCTCAACCTCTCACATAATACACTATCCTGGATCTCTAGTTACCTATCCAATAGATCTCAAGCTGTAAAATGGAGGAAAGGTACCTCTAACTTCCTTCCTACCCCCACTGGAGTTCCCCAAGGTTCCATTCTTGGACCTATGCTATTCAACATCTTTATCAATGACTTCCACTCTGCCATCCCAAATACTAAAACTGTACAATACGCCGATGACTCCACTTTAATCTGTTGTGCCACCAACCTCCCGGAACTTCTATCATACACACAAACAGCTTTCTCCACCACTGAGAACTGGATGCTCCAAAGCCACCTTTCTCTAAACGCTAACAAATCCAAAATACTTCTCTTCACCCCCAACAAAATCCTTCCCTCTCAACAAAAACTCCTTCCAAATTAGAAGCCATAGCAATTCAACTATAGAAATTGTTCCCTATGCCAAACTACTTGGGGTCACTATTGATGAAAACCTAAACTTTGACACCCATATTCAACTCAATATCAAGAAGACACATCAAAAACTTGGCCTGCTATATAGAAACATTCACTATCTCTCTCCTTCTTCTAGACAAACCCTCGCCACTACCTATCTTCTTCCCTCACTACTGTATGGCGCCCCTCTATTAACTAACTTATCTGCCTCCCTTTCCTCAAAAATGGAAAGTTGTTATAATAAAATTTCTAAATTCGCCATCAAAGCCAAACTCACCTCCCACCATTGCTCTGCCCTCTATTCACTAAACTGGCTAGAACTCCCCAACCTTCTAGACTACCTCCAACTTAACACTGCCCATAGGCTATTATTTAACCCCTCCAAATGTCCTGCACTATCCAACATCCTACAACTTTACACCCCTAACAGGCCACTTAGAACTGCTCACCTAAACCTACTCACTGTCCACACACCAAAGCGACCGGCTGGGCAGCACCTCCTATCCTTTTCCTTAGCCAAAAAATGGAATTCTCTACCTCCATCTTTACGAATGACTGAAAACCCTAACTACTTCAAAACCCTACTCCATTCCCACTTATTCTCCAATAGGAAGTCCAACTGCACTTTCCCCACCTAGCCCTCTACTTTCTACACTATTGTATTTCCATACTACTCCTTCCAACAACTTTGTTCCATGATTCTACTTATTTCTTACTGCTGTCTTGTGTATATAATGTAAATATTGTAAATAGTTTGCACCCCCTTTTATCCCCCTCCCTAACATTTATGCTTGGTCTTCCACTCTGCCCCAACAAGACTCAAATTCTATATAACCTTATTAACCAACCATGTTAACATGACTCATATGCTATGTAACCATTGTACCTCATACTGTCTCTGGTCTTCCACTCTGCCCTAACAAGACTCAAATTCTATATAACCTTATTAACCAACCATGTTAACATGTCTCATATGCTACGTAACCATTGTACCTCATACTGTCTCTGGTCTTCCACTCTGCCCTAACAAGACTCAAATTCTATATAGCCTTATTAACCAACCATGTTAACATGACTCATATGCTATGTAACCATTGTACCTCATACTGTCTCTGTATCACAATTTTACCTGTATTCATAAAACCTAATGTTTTCTGTTCTCTCTTAATGCACCCATATCTTTCAATCTTATTTTTAATTTTACCTGTTTATTTTAACTTTACTATGTAATGTGGAGCTTTTCTCCCCAGGCCTCTACTGAAAACGGGCTCCTGAGCCCAGTGGACCTCCCCGGTTATCAAACTGAAATAAATAAAATAAATAAATAATAAATAATAACACAGACATAATTAGACAAGACAGCATTAATCGTAAAGGAAATGAGTAAAGCAGGGTGGAAGCAAGTACTCCATGCGGCTAATAAAATGCCCAATATGTTCAGAGGTGCACATAACAGTCCCCTTCACAGCCCTTTTACCCACTGATGGCTTGCACAAAAAAAACACACAAAAGCAATGAAAGACACCTGGAAGGCCTACACAGGCACTGCACCTTAACCCACCACACCCATCCCACCCCTCAGTGCACTACAGTATTCATCCCTTCCAGACCCCCCTTTGCAACACTGGTGCAGTCTGTCTGTCAAGTACTATACTGCGTTATATGTCTGAACTAGGCATTATACTTGGTACGCAGTAGACTACAGTGTTAAGCCAAGGGTAAGGGGGGCCAGTAGTCCCGGTGATGTCATTCAGTCCTAGTTAGGACAGACAGAGCGACACACAGAGACAGAGGGACATGCAGACACACAGAGACAGAGGGACACAGACAGACAGAGAGACACAGACAGAGAGAGAGACACACACAGACAGAGAGACAGAGGGGGGCACAGACAAAGGGACACACAGAGAGACACACAGTCAGAGAGACAGAGGGACACATTGCTTTTCTTCGCCTGGAACTGGTACTTTAGTTGGAGAGAATAATGAAGTCTTCTTAATACCAGTGTCTTTGGGCATAAAACCTTCTGGTGTCATCCAAGCACGCTAGCTGATGAATGGGAATTTCAGTATGACAATGACCCCAAGCGTACATCCAAATCAATGGAATGGTTCCCCCTAAAAGATACATTCAGTTTTGGAATGGACCAGCCACAGCCCAGACATAAATCCAATAGCACTGGGGTGACCTGACGAGGGCTGTGTACAAGAGATGCCCTCACAATCTGACAGATCTAGTGCACTTTTTCTAGGAAGACTTGGGTTCTTACTACCAAGTACAGATGTGCCATGCTGATAGATTCCTAACCATGCAGAGTGAATGGTGTCATTAAATCAAAAGGTACTTCAACGCATAAGTTTGTCCACACTTACGCAACCAGCTTAGTGCATGTTTTTCACATTTCTCTCCCCCCTAAGCGATCTACTGCTTTTGCAATTGGAGTGTTCAGGCTATAGGTCAGATTACAGGTGGGCACAATTTTGGAATTTATTGTGGTCTTATTTATTTATATCACAAAAACTTAGCATTGTAACAGGGAGGTGTACACACAGGCACACAATTTATGAAATACTGCAGTTACCAACATTCGAAGTTTGAAAGCCTGACACAGACACAGATGCCCCTTGCTTGCATTCACACAGACATGCATGCCCACCTCGTAATGCCACTGTAGTAAAATTTGTTTAGATGCATCTCACAAGTATTGTTAGGCCTCCAATAACACATGCTAAACAGTCTCACAATAAAAACAGATTTGGCATTACAGCCTCTCTGGCCTTGAAACTGACACTGAATGCAGATTTCAAAGTTGTTTCCATCCAAATAAAAAAAGGATCTGGTTTTGTGACGAATACATCTGACCTTGTGGCCGGTTTCTAATAGGCAACTTGCACACATAGTAGTTCGGAGTATGCAAACATACATATGTGTTCTTTAATTCACCTTCCTTGTATGCACAAATTATACATTTTCCCACATGACCCCTTCATTACTTTGTCTATGTCAGCACAAGCAATAAAAAACAAACATTTTCTGCAATGACCCTTAACTCTGGTTTGTTCATGGATGTAAAAGGATCAAACATGAAACATTTACCCTAACAACCTTATTGGCAGTCTGTTAATGTATGCAGAGGCACCACCAAATGACAGCTACACAAATCGTTTTCCCAAATGGTTGGCTAACTTACTTTTACATGCCTCCACAGCCACCAAAATAAACAGTTTTCCCCATCTTCTTCAGTAGTGTTTGCATGCAGAGTAAGCACCAAATGACATGAAAAGGAATGTCCGCCAAGACGCCCTTTTCATGTCATTTGGCGCTTACTCTGCAAGCACCAAATTGATGCACATTTCACAACTAAACCCTTCATTACTTTGTCTGTGTATGCACAAGCAACGCACTCAGACATTTTGTTCAATGAACCCTTCAGTCTGATTAGTGGATTTATGCACAAGCATTAAACAATGAAACATTTCCCCTAAGAAACCAGTGTGCAGGCTGTTCATGTATGCAGTAGCACTACCAAATCACATTCAAAGGAATCACCTTCCTAAAGGTTCCCTTAATTACTTTATCCATGTATGCACAAGCACCAGAAATGAAAAATTTGGCCAAACTACCCTCTCACTAGTCACTCCATGTATGCAGTAGCACTACCAAAATACATGAAAATGAGTCATATTCCCCCAAGGTTCCCTTATTTACTTTTCAATGAGTACACAATCAGAACAATTAAACATTTTCAGCGAAAATGTAATGACTAGTGTGTTGTAATCCATAATAAGCATCCAAATTACACGAAAAGGAATCATTTCCCACAAGGAGGCCTTGTGTACTTCTGGCATGTATGCAAAAGCACACAAATGAAGCGTTTGTCCAATGACCCCTTTACTTGTTAATGTAAGCACAACCAATATAAAGAAACGTTTACTACAATGACACCTTCAGTCAGGTTTGTCCATGTATGCACCACACCAAAAATAAAACAGTACCCCTAACAACTCTCTCAGTTGTCTGTACATGTATGCAGAAGCACCACCAAATGACATCCAAAGGAATCATTTTCCCCAAGGAACGCTTATGTACTTCTCAATGAATGCGCAATCTCAAAAATATAGCATTTTTCTCCAATCACTTCATTAGTGTGTTGTAATCCACAGTACGTAGCAAATAACATTCAAATGAATCATTTCCCCAGAGATCCCTTGGGTACTTGGTCCATGCATGCACAAACCCCTAAAAGTAAATTTCCCAATGACCCCTTTATTACTGTGTTTATGTAAGCACAAGCAATACAAAGACATTTTCTCCACTGCCCCCTTCATGTCTGGTACTGCCATGTATACACAAGGAACAAAAAATGAAACATTTCCTCCGAACAATCACCTCAGTAGTCTGTCCATGTATGCACAAGCAGTACCAAATGACATAAAAAGGAATAATTTCCCCCAGGTTTCCCAAAATTACTTTGTCCATGTATGCACAAGCACAAAAATAAGACATCTTCCCCACAAGACCTTCTTCAGTAGTCTGTATGCATAGTAAGCACAGAATTACATCAAAATGATTGATTTCCGCCCCATTTATCCCATGTATACTTTCTCCATGTTTGTAAAAGTACAATAATTAAATAGTTTGGCCAATGACCCCTTCATTACTTTGTCTATGTAAGCACAATCAATAAAAAGACACATTTTCTGCAATGAAGACTTCACTCAGGTTTGTCCATGTATGCACCAGCACAAAAAATGAAACATTCCCCAACACTTAGTCTGCTGATGCACAACAACAGTTTTCCCAACAAGCCCTCCATTGCTTTGTCTATGTAAGCACAAGGAATAAAAAGAAACAGTTTATCCAATTACTCCTTCAGTCAGGTTTCTCCATTATCTGCCCAAGCACCAAAAACTTGACATTCCCCCCTAACAACCCTCTCAGTAGTCGGTCCATGTCCGCACAAGGACTCCCAAATGACATCAAAATCAATCATGTCCCCAAGGTTGCCTAAATTACTTTATCCAGGTATGCACAAGCAAAAAAAAGGAAGACATTTTCCACCAACAACGTCAGTAGTCTGTTTGTTATGCGTAGTAAGCACCAAATGACATCAAAATGAAGCATTTCCCCGAGGGACCCCTTGTGTACTTTGGCCATGCATGCACAAGCACCAAAAGTAAACATTCTTCCCCAACAACCCCTTCATAACTTTGTCAGCATAAGCGCACGCAATGAAAAGACATGTCTTCAGTGACCCCTTCAGTCGGGTTTGTCCACGTCTGCACAAGCACCAAAAGTGAAACATTCCCCCTAACAACTCTGTCAGTAGTCTGTCCATGTCTGTACAAGCACCACCAAATGACATCAGAATTAATTATTTCCCCAAGGTTGCCTAAATTACTTTGTCCATGTATGCACAAGCACTACCAAATGACATGAAAATGAATCATGTCCCCCAAGGCTCCCTTAATGCCATGTATGCACAATCACCAAAATTAAGAATTTTCACCAAAAACGTCTTCAGTAGTCTGTTTCTAGTCATAGAAAGCACAGAATTACATCAATATGAATCACTGCACTCAAATATCGCTTCTACAATTTGTCCATGTATGCAAAAGCACAAAAATTAAACATTTTCTCCAACTACCCCTTCAGTCAGGTTTGTTCAAGTCTGCACAAGCAGCAAAAGTGAAACTTGTCCCCTAACAACCCTCTCAGCAGTCTGCCCATGTATGCACAAATACTACCAAACAACATCAAAATGAATCATGTTCCCCAAGGTTCCCTTAATTCCATGTATGCACAATCACCAAAATGAAGCATTTTCCCCAACAACTTCTTCAGTGGTCTGTTCGCATTCGTAGAAAACACAAAATTACATTAATATAAATCCTTTCACTCAAGTATCCCATGTATACTTTGTCCATGTATGCAAAAGCAGAAAAATTAAACATTTTCCCCCCAACGACCCCTTCATTACTTTGTGTATGTAAGCACAAGGAATAAAAAACAAACATTTTCTCCAATTACCCCTTCAGTCAGGTTTGTCCATGTATGCACAAGCACCAAAATGAAAGATTTCTCCTAACATCCCTCTCAGTAGTCTGTCCATATATACACATGCATTATAAACTGACAAAACTTAATACATTCTGCATATGTTCCCTTAAAGACATTTCCATCTGTGCACAATCACAAAAATGAAACATTTTCCACAACAACCTGTTCAGTAATCTTGTCAATGCATAGTAAGCACAAAATTACATCTAAATGAATAATCCCCCCAAGGATCCCTTGTGTACATTGTCCATGAATGCACAAGCCCCAAAAAAGAAACATGTCCCATAACAACCATCTCAGTAATCTGTCCATGTAGGAACAAACACAGAAATGAAACATTTTCCCAAACGACCTCTTCAGTACTCGTTTCTCAATGCACGGTAAGTAAAAAATTATTTCTAAATGAATAATTTCACCCCAAGGATCCCTAGTGTACTTTGTCCATGTATGCACAAGCACCAGAAATGAAACATTTCCACCAACAACCTCTCAGTAGTCTGTCCATGTATACACAAGCATTACAAAATGACAACAATGAATCATTTCTCCATATGTTCCCTCATTACTTTCCCATGTGTGCACAATCAAAAAAATAACACGTTTGCCACAAGAACCAGGTCAGTAATCTTGTCAATGCATAGCAAGCACACCTTTACATCTTAATGAATCATTTACCCCCAAGGATCACTTGCTTACTTTGGCCATGTATGCACAAGCACTAAAATAAAGCATTTTGCACACAGAATTCTTCATTAGTCTGTTTCAATTGAATCATAAGCAACAAATGACATCCAAACGATTAATTTCCCCAAGGTTCCCTTGTATACTTTGTCCATGTACTGACAAACAAAAA